>NC_053170.1:28075802-28375802 GCF_016835505.1 Polypterus senegalus | reverse complement strand
TGGCTGGGATTGGCTCCAGCAGACCCCAGTGACCCTGTAGTTAGGATATAGCGAGTTGCATAATGGATGGATGGATGTTTCCTTAGTTGTTCCTCACCCTTTCAGGGTGTTTGTGAGCTGAACAATATTCCAGTGATTGCTCATCTAGCCCAGGGGTCCTCAATCCCAGTCCTGGAGAGCCGCAGTGGCTGCAGGTTTTTGTTCTGACCTGGTTGCTTAATTAGAAAGCAATTCTTGCCAATAAAGCACTAACAAGCTAGGACATTAAATTAACTCTGCTATGTCAGGTCATTCTCATATCCTAGATTTTCTTTCCCTTTCTATCATGCAAATGATTTGAAGGCTAAAATGGACGAGTAATTCTCAGTCCTTCACTTTTTTCTCTTCATTTTTCTTCCAAGTATTTAATTAAACCCAATAGTGCAGATAAATACACACAGGTGTAAATGTAAATAAGCTAAATGGAGAAATGCTGCTCTCTCTTGTCATTTGCATGTTATTGATAATAAGGCGCAATTAAAATAGCTGTTTAAGACAAAATTAAGCAATAAGGGCTCAAAATCACTAAAGTGAAGCAGAAGTGTTACTTTAGCAATAAGTGCTTTTTATTAAGCAACTGGTTTGGAGAAAAAACCTGCAGCCACTGCAGCTCTCCAGGACCGTGATTGAGGACCCCTGATCTAGACTTATGTATAATATTTTTATGTTCTTACTACCCAGCATGGCTATATTTATAAAATGGGTTAAGGAAAGAAAACATAGGTTTAAATATGCTTTCAAATGGTGACCCTGTTATTTCTAGCTGTCCCGTGTGGCATCCACACTGCCTCTCTATCAAGGTCTCTGCTCTCATGAGTCGAGAATTTGGTTCTTTTTGAGTCCAACTGGATTCCAGAATTGCATTAACTCCTTTTTGTGTTGTAACCATGAATGCCAATATGTCTGACTCATGCTCTTAATTCAACGTGGACAGATCGTACTTCTTAAATTGTGATCAAAAGCCAACAAAGTAGAAGCTAAACAACTTCCCTTTGTTTCTCGTTTGTGTTGTGCTGCACTTCTACTTTCGATGAAACTTCACCCATCACACCCTTGTAAAGCACACAATATGCGTTTTTATTTTACAACAAACAGAGGCGGCATTGCCTGAGTAAGTCACATTAGGATCTGGTCATTTAATCTGCTACTCTGACTTTAGTCACTTCAGATGTTTAACTCTCTCTCAGTCAGAAGATGGCACTGGTGTGCAAAGTGTAGCATAATTGGGAAAAAAAAACAACAGGGTCCCACAGAGTCCAAATTTTAGGTTCTGTCTTGTGTGTATGGTCCTAGAGAGAAACTGTGCAAAATTTGGTCCAGATCATTCAAAGGGTGTAGGATGGAGGAGTCGAGTCCAGGTTTCCAAAAAAAAATCAGCTTTATTGCTGTCAAGACAGGAACAGTATCAAAGCATTTATCCAAACGGGAGCTGAAACTCAAACACACGCAGCATGCAAGCAGGAACAATGACGCTGTCTTCCATCTGCTCCCTTCTCAGATCAAAAGAACAGCAGCGAGGAGACAGAAGGTGAGCCCACGGTCAGGTCACTGGATGGTTTTAAATGTTCCCTGCATTAACCAGCGGGTGACAGACACTTTACGTAGGAAGCATACAAACTTGCAGTTGCACCAGCAACGGACAACCAGTCCCTGCCTGCGTTAACTGAGTGTTGGGACACCACACAGTTGGGGGGTTGTCGGGGTCTCAAAAATATATAGCATATACTCCATGTACTATTTTGCTTACTGATGGCCACTGCCATTTTCTTAAATGTTTTCATAGCCATGACCTCTATAAGCACAGCTCATGAAGTTATCAGAATCAGAAGCAGATTTATTGGCATACAAGGAATTTGACTCCGGTTTTGGTGACTCTCCAATTACGAGGTGTTGTTCAATTCTAAACAGGTATTTTTATGTTCTGTCCTTATAAAGAGTGCAAAGTAAACGTGACCCATTGGACAAACACGTGCACATTTAAACTTGTCGTTAGTAGTGCTAGCTGCTCTTTCTCCCCTTCCTGTCAGTTGTAATCAACATGTCGGAGCAGAAGGTACACAATAGTGTTGCGCAGCAAATTATTCTTCAATTTTTGACAAATGAAGGAGTCATTCCATCTGAGATTTATTAGAGACTTAAAAATCGGTTTGAGGATGAGTGTCTCTCTCAGTCTTGAGTGCAAGATTGGTGCAAGTCATTCAGAGAGGGACTGAGTATCACCTCTTTGATCCACTTAAACAATTTTTAGGTGGGAAGAAACAACTCAAGTCGAATGAGGAGGTTACTGACGCTGTGCAAGAATGGGTCAACATGCAGTCAAAAGACTTCAACTCTTCTGGGATTAAGAAGCTTCCTGAGCACTGGAACAAGTGGATTGCTGTGGCCGGAGACTACATAGAAAAACAGTGAGTACGTCGTTTCATTGTATTCAATAAATAAAGTGTAGCTCATAAATTCTTTTTTGTATTTGAACGCCCCTCGTAGAAGTTACATAATCAGCATACACATAGCAGTTAATCACACACCTGAGATTTAAAAATAATAAAAACAAAAAAAGCATTAAGAGAGAGAATGTAAAAATATACATATGTATATTCATACAAAGTGCTGAGTGCAAGAAATAATGAAATAAACACTAAAAAAAAGAACTAAAGTATTAAACAAATATTAAAAGAGTATTAAAAAAATGGGAACAATATTGCAAGACCCTGGGAGACCTGGTTGAGGGAGGAAACTAACCATTTCTGAGCTTGATGGCCTGTGGGAAAAAACTGTTCTTATATCTGTTTGTTTTGGCGTATATTAATCTATAGCGCCTGTCCGATGGCCGATGATCAGGGTGACAGGATACAAGACAGGCACGTTGGTCTTGTCTTTTTCCGAGATTTTGCATAACAGCTCTTCTCTAGCAGATCTTAATAGTATTTTCCTTAGTATTCATATTAATTAAATGTTGCTTCATCCTTCTGACCTTTGACTTTGTGGTTCTCTCATTTAAAATTTGATGCTCATATTAGTCGTCTGGAGACAAATCATACTTGCCTCTTGACCAGATCTCATCTCCTGATCTGGATCTCATGATTCTTTTGTTTTTCTACTCTTGGCAGAACAAAATGGACGCAGGGTGAACATGCAGACTCCATATAAACTACTAGCTGTGTACGCTGGTGCTGTAAAAAGTCCAGGCTCCTAGAAACTATTGAAATTGTCAGAAAAAAACCTGAAATATCGAGATGTCATGTAGTTGAAAGGACCTACTCTGGGCGTCTCTCTCCTAGGAGGATTCATTTTGCAGACGTGCTTGCATCGTTTGTGTATTAGCGGCAGGAGAAAAAGTAAAAGGGATACTGTTTTGTCGATGTTAGCAGCTACATGACTTTGTCTTTCTTCTGAAGTTTTGTTTTGCTGACGTGCTGGCCACACTTGTGTTATTAGCGGCTAAGCAAGTTTTCTGTTTCCTCAGAGGCAGAGCCCTTACCCAGGCTCCACCTCTCACTTCTGGGCCAGACAGACACACACACTTCCATGCATAGACGTTTATATAAAAGAATAGCTGTGTAAGCCGTGCTGTAAAAAGTACAGGGTCCTAGAAACTACTCTGGGCATCTCTCTCCTAGGAGGTTTCGTTTTGCCGATGTGCGATGGAGGGAGGAAAAGTAAAAGGGATACCATTTTGCCAATGTCCTCAAATCGCTTGTGACTCTTTCTTCAGAGGTTTCGTTTTGCTGACGTGCCCTGCCTCGCTTGTGTATTAGCGGCGGGAGGAAAAGTAAAATGGATATTGTTTTACTGATGTGCTCGCCTCACTTCTGTATTAGCTGTAAAGCGAGTGACTCTTTCTTTGGAGGTTTCATTTTGCCGACATGCTGGCCTCGCTTGTGTATCCTCGGAGATGGAGCCCTTATCCCGACTCCACCTCTCACTTCCGGGCCGGACAGATAGATACACACACTTCCACACGTAGGTGTTTAATTATAAAGATCAGTGGGATTGTGGGACCGGAGCTCAGGGTGCTGTGAGGCGTTGCACCAACCACTGTGTCACCGTGCCATGAATAATACCGGGTGATTCTAATGGGCGGGGCCCCGAGTTATGATATCTTACTGTCTTAATAATGAAATAATCCAAACAAAATAAAGATCACAGTATTCCTGGATAAATGTAAGAACGACTAAGGTATGGCACTCGTCTGTCGGAGGGTGGCAGAACGCCAGCGTCCATCTGCTGGACTGGTGCCTACAGCGAGCTCGTATGTACACACAGTTAATGCATTGGCAGTTCCCCTCTAAATTCAGTACAGGGACCATTTTCAACACTGAATACATCTGTCAAGATATGCACTGTATTTATTTGGTTTCTGTCGCTTCATTATTATTATTAACTCAGAGCCCCGTCCCATAGAATCTGCCTGTACTAACAAATAAAAGAATAGAAGACCTGATTTTTGTGTGTTGACTCTGAACAAAGCCATTGTTTAAGTATTCCTCTTCAGATACAAGTCTAATTGCACTTTCCCTTGCAGGTATCTCACTTGCACTTCCCAGCATGAGAAGATCTCCATTACTTCAAGTGTCAGACTGATTACCACCCATAAGGCCCTGGATTGCAGTGTTGGCTGGCACAAAAGATCAATTTATTGATCCCGCTGCTAGGCCACTTCTATTGGCTGTACAGTATTTGATTTTTTTCCTTTCTGTTTTAAAGCTCTGTTGTTCACTTGTTAGTCAGACACCCTTAAGGAGAATCAGGGTTCCAGCCCTTTGTGTGGGAAGCAATTAAAAAATAACGGAGAGGCAAATTGCAAAAGACATCCAAAGAAAGGAGGTCAGTTTGATTTTCCTGCTATGGAAGATTTTGCTTAACAGTTACAAAAAAAGAGTAAGTGTCTAATGGTTGGCCAAGTCCCTGAAGGAGCCGAAACTGCAGCCACCGACAAGCTCATCTGTTAGTAAGCGACTTGAGGAATGTAAACTCATTTATTAATACTAGAAATCGAATGCATCATGCCGACTCTCCAGCATGCTATAAACCCAGCGTGCTGAGCGGATTACAGAAAATAAACTTAAGATAGCGGTGTGTAAGTAAAGGCACTGAAACAAAATATTCACTTTATTATCTATCCTGTGTAGAAGCTAAAGGTCACGTATTTTTATGCTTCATACTGCATTGCCGGTGCTCTCTATGCAAATGTAAATCTCCAGTTCTGAAAGAGGCACACAGCAGGCAAAGAGGTGCCATAAAAGCCACCTCATGCCTCGTAATTACTTTCTCCAGAGGAGTTTGGTCACCCTGCCTTCTGGCGCATACCCTTATCTTACAAAGCGTGAAGCTGGAAGGAGCTGTGCGGCTGAGGACCTCTAGAGATGCATTTGCTAAAATCAGGCTGTCACAGAAAGCAAAGGTCAATGGCTGATGGAGGAGGTCTCACATTTAGAGCAGCAACACAACCCCCCAAAAGGCCACCCTTGGCTTTTAAGAGAACCAGAGGACACGTGCGTAATTCTTAACGGAGAGGTTACACTTGCAGGAAGGCCCAGATCATAACACAAATTAGTGCTCCAAAGGAAGCCACTCCATAGAACAGATTCCTAATCACACTGGTAATTAAGAAGAACAGCAGCTGGCTGCCAACTAAGCATGGGAAAAGGGGGCCATGCTGGGAGTACACTGATTTTTAAAGTAGTCGGGCAGTGAAACCACACTATAATAATATCATAACCATTAAATCAGAAAATGGAGTGTAATTGCTGCACAAATAACTAATAAATAAATAAATAACTGATAATAATAAATAAATAACTAATAATAACAAATAACAAATAATTTCTTGGGAAGCTTGGTGGCCCAACTGCTATGGATGCTGTCTCACAGTACTCAAGACCTGTGCTCAACTCTGGGCCCAGTGTGTACGTGGGTTTCATGTGCTGACAACCACATCCAAAAGTTAAATCGTTGATTCTAAAACTGAAATGAAAGCCCAAAGTGACAAAACGAAAATGATAAAAATAAGTGGATGGTTGTTTTATTATGCAAAAGTGTTCATGAAAGGTACCTCAACCTCTAAAGTTCTTTTTATATTGGTGGACAAGGCAATGCTGTAAATACCTAAATGATTAGCCTTGAGTTCCATCTACACCCTGCAGTACTTACCTGAATGACATTTACTCCTCATTTACTCTTATCACAGACAGCAAAGGCAGAGTCTGGCTACCTCAGCATCAGCATCTCAGAAAGGGCCGGGCTGGCTACCACAGCATCAATATGTCAAGAACGCCGAGGCTGGCTACCTCAGCATCAATATCTCAGCAATAGATAAGGCTGGCTACCTCAGCATCAATGTCTCAAAAAGGGCCGGGGCTGGCTACC
Organism: Polypterus senegalus; assembly: GCF_016835505.1. Lineage (NCBI taxonomy): Eukaryota > Metazoa > Chordata > Cladistia > Polypteriformes > Polypteridae > Polypterus > Polypterus senegalus. The sequence goes on along the minus strand of NC_053170.1, from coordinate 28,369,397 downwards.
TCAGCGTCAACATGTTAAGAAGGGTCGAGGTTAGCCACCTCAGCGTCAATATTTCAGCACTGGCTGAGGCTGGCTATGTCAGCCTCAATAATTCAGAAAGGGTCGAGACTGGCTCCCTCAGCATCAATACCTTAGCAGGGGCCAAAGTCTGGATATTTGATTGTTACCCCTGAAAGAGCGGTACAATTTTAAAAGAATAAGCAAAGCTCATCTTTGAACAAACTGTTCAAAAGAACAATAAGCCCACGTACCTGAATGACTACCGACCTAGGGCACTGAAATCAGTAGTCATGAAGGTGTTTGAGAGGCTACTAAAAAACATCATCTCATCCTCCATCCCAAGCACCATTGACCCACTCCAGTTCGCCTACCCTCCTAACAGATTGACGGAGCATGCCATTCCCACACACTACACACCACCCTCAGCCTTGTGGACAAGAAACAGGGGAACTATGTGAGATTGTTCTTCATTGACTATAGTTCAGCATTCAATACAATAATACCCTGTAGGCTGTTTGTGAAACTGAGGGACTTAGGACTCAACAACCGCTTGTGTATATGGGTGCTGGACTTCCTCACTGGCAGAACATTGGCAGTGAGGGTTGGTAACTGTGTTTCCAACACCATCATCACCAACACAGGAGCTCCTCAAGGGTGTGTTCTTGGCCCCCTGCTGTACTCCCTCTGCACCCATGACTGCATAGCCATGCATTCCTCCAAGTTTGCAAATGACACAGTGGTACTGGGCTTCATCGCGAACAAGGATGAGACAGCCTACATGGATGAAGTTGCAAACCTGACATTGTGGTGTCTGGAAAACTGCCTTCAGCTCAACGTCAGCAAAACCAAGGAGCTGGTGGTGGACTTCAGCAGGAGACAGCAGCGGGCCTATAAGCCCCTTATCATTCAAGTGGAAAGGGTGAACAGTTTTAAATACCTGGGGGTTCACATCTCTGAGGACCTGATATGGTCTGAACACATCCAAGTTCAGACCAAAAGGGCAAAGCAGAGACTTTACCATCTCAGACAGCTTAGGAAGTTTGGGGTTTCTTCAGGGATTCTAAAGACTTTCTAGTCTGGCACTGTGGAAAGTATCCTGACACAGAACATTACATCCTGGTTTGGAAACTGCTGTGTTCAGGACCGTAAAGCCCTACAGAGAGTGATCTGTGCAGTGGAACGCTGCTGCAGGTCAGCTCTACCATCTATGCAGGACATATACACCACAAGATGCAGGACCAGAGCTCTCAGGATTACCAAAGACTCTTCTCATCCCAGCAATAGCCAGTTTCATCTGTTAAAATTAGGCAAAAGGTTTTGTAGTATCCCAGCCAGGACAGAGGGACTCAGAAGGAGTTTCTATCCTCAAGCCATAAGACTGTTAAATCAAAACAAGCCATCTCATCCATGACCCTCCACATTATAGACTGGACTGTTAGTTGTACTATGCCGTCTACCCTTACCTTGTTTTGGAATTGGTCTGTCATTTAACTATGCACCTGTCTAACTTTGGTTTTGCACCTTAACACTTAATTCTACTTTATTCACATAATTTGACTTATTTATTATGTTCTACTATACTGCTATCTTTCAATCTATGACTTTTTGTTAATCTAACTGATATTCTTCTAACTTTGCATAGTTTTTGATAAGTGGATCAGGATGCATTTCACTGCGTGTTGTCCTGTATAACTATGCATGTGACAAATAAAGAATCTTGAATCTTGAACATGCAAGACATACTACATCAAGGCTGGGAGGTTCTGAAAGAGCCTTTGAAAGGGCCAAATAAATAATGAATCACTCGAACAAGCACACTGGGGATAGTAATAAACAAGGCAAATTTCAATAAGGTAATATTCAAACTTCAATTTAATCCTCACTTAAGTTTATTTGCAGAGAAACCAGGCATTAAAAACTAGAAGCCAAAATTACAAACATACAACCTGAACAATTCAAATCAAAGTCTGTAAAAGCATACGCTTCAGTATAGCAATGTCCATGCAATTTAAAGCGTCAGTCCTCCTTAATTTAACTGAGGCATTCTTTAAAAGTATGTGCTGCCTTTATCGGGTAGTCTTTATCCTCATTTTCGCTGGGGCACATTTTAGGCGACACTGCACTTTCGTTCTCAGATAGCTTGATGCTTTGGTGAGTCTTCAGAACAGCTTTTGCCCCCTCTCTTACTCAGATCAATGCTGTGCTTTCATATTAAAGGCTGCGTGTCATCCCTCTATTTCATTTGCCTCATGTCTGCCTGTCTCAATAACTGTGCTTTCTTTTATACCATGGCTTGATGGATATTTTCAGCAAGTTATAACAGTCAAAAGTGGACAACTGAGAATTTAAACTTTTAAAGTTAATTTAAGCTAATTAGGAGATACAAACAACAAACTCCCTAAAAGACCTTACTTCAAATCTTTTTACACACATGTACACTATGGTTAGTTTATCTAAGATTAAACATTCTAATAGATAACACTTCTTTCTAGCATTTACAGTTGTATTTCCTTTCCATAATCCTTTCCTAATTTACACCTCAAAACTCAACACTGTGTTTTAACACATTGTTATCCCCATCAATTTGTTTAGCTGATGGTTCAGAAGAAGAATGGATCTCATGGGACCCATTTCTAATGTGGTCCCAAACTTGGTCCACAGTATCTTTTACGTTTCTCACTAGTCCCACAAATGCTTGTGTTTATTCATAGATCAGCCTCTAGATCTAATCCCCCCAACCTGCAGCTGTCTTTGGCACTATGATGTCACTGAGCTAATCACCTGCTTGTCAGGACATCTTGTCCTGTGCCTGCATTTTGCTTCTCTCAACCTTCAGCTAAACTCCTGTTTAAATACACACAATCACAAGTAATGCTTGTTTTCCCTTAGCAGCTCTATAATAGCTAAGAGTCTTAATCATACAGTTTCTTCACTTAAAAACTACATTGAAATAATCCTAAAATAAAAAAAAACACAAGTCAAAAATTAATAACCACCCCCCTAAAAAAAAAATTACAGTGGTGCAGTAGTTAGTCCTCCCATCTCACAGCTCGAGTCCTGGGCTCGCCCTGTGTGGGATTTCCTCTGGGTACCCCTGAAGCCCCCTGTTGGTGTGTGTATGTGAGTGTGCCCTGCAATTGGCTGGCATTGTGTTCACGGTTGCGTCCGACTTTGCACTCAGACCCAAGGCCCTTAGAACACTGCACAGGATAATTGGGTAAAACAATGGGTGGATAGAAAATAACAGGGAAAACCAGAACATTTCAAGTTAATAATAATAATAATACTAATAATAATAATACAGTTTATTCATATAGCACCTGCCCCACACTCAATGTACACATATTTAGAGGGGTACAATACCAATTTGATTAAATGGAATTAAGCCATATGGCTTGTATAAACATTAGTAAATTAATATTATTACAGTCCAAATAATACATTTATAAAAAAATTTAAAAAAGAACATTTTTCTAATGTTCTGGTATGGGAGGTACTTTCTGCAAAAAAAGGAAATTAAAATTACAAAATGAAAATGCAATCTTTGTTTTGTAATTTCATTTTTAATGTCTACACACATAAATGCTGCAAAAATTAAAAATGAAATAACAGCATTTGCAATTTCATCTTCAGCATGAACAGCAATGAAGCTGCAAAAATGAAAAGTAAAATGCAAATAATCACTGGCACTACCTGCTGCTCATTAAATGTTCATTTTCCACATGAAAATACTGTGGGTCAGTGGGTGGGGCTTTGCACCTTGACTTCCCACAATTCTTTGTCCTTTGTCGCATGTCGCATGTTAGTATGCTTCTCACTTCGAATGTGTTTAAGTCACATAATTTTGATTTTTTTCACCTCCATACTGCGAGCATCACAGCGAAACTCTCTAACAAAATCCATGGACCACTCATAATTGTAGTTCTGAAGTAAAACGTGCTATTTGATTACAATATTTAATGTGACAAAAACTAGCATTTATTGCATCATAATTAAAATTTATTTACGCTGAAGTGGAAACAGGCTGCTTTATAAGTTTGTTTTTTTTGCTGAATTATACAATTGACCCCTCTACAGTTTTCAGCACCACCACTCCTGTTCCATTCCCCTGTACTTGATCGACGGACTCTTTATTGTTAGAACTTTTTAAAATGAGGTGATATCGTACTGATTATTTTATTGACTATGCAGACCTTCTATAATCCATAATTTTTATTTAATTCATGCTTGTGATATCGTACTGATTATTTTATTGACTATGCAGACCTTCTATAATCCATAATTTTTATTTAATTCATGCTTCTTTTTACATCATTTATAAGATTTTATTTAAATACATCACTGAAAAATATATGTGTAACAAATATGAACTGTATTATCCATCTATTAATTTCATATTTATAAACAAACTGGAATCAATTTTCTGACCATTCTAGAAAGTATTGAACATATCATTCCCAAAATATTATTCCAACATATGCTTGAATAGGTGCAAAAATATTTTTTTGAATTGCATTATCTTATACTGTATATAAACGTCCTTGAGGTGAAACCGCCGAGGAAAAACAAACGATAAGAGAAACTCGCTTAGCCGCTGATAGACAAGGGGGGCGAGCACATCTGCAAAACAAAACCGCTGACTCTGCATTTCAATTTTCTTTCTGACGATTTCAGTAGTTTTACAGCACGGGCCTAAACAGCTAGTATTTATATAGTTAGTTCATATTATCTTTATATGTGCATGTGATCATATAATTGTTTCTATGACATTACCTTCTTTGTGACTGGTACTTTAAATTTAGACACACTGCACACTCTTCACTCTCCTAAACAATCAATTCACCAAGACATCAGATGATTCCATCAAGAAATATGACTTTAATGATTTTATAATTTTGACACTTAATAAAGTTAAATTATTGTAATCATTGTAAAAGTAATACTACTAAAGCTATTCTGCAATAAATATAATTTCATATACTATGTACAGCTCTTACTATCTTAATAATACGCTTTTTAATGCTGATGAGTGTATTATATAATACTACAAAATCAAAGTGTCCTGTTTCCACTTCTGTGCAAAATAAATGTAAGGCTAGTTATTGTCATGTTAAATATTGTAATTAAATAGCACATTTATTACTTCAGACCTACAATTATGAGTGGTCAATGGATTTTGTGAGACAGTTTCGCTGTGAAGCTCACAGTATGGAAGTGGAAAAAATCAAAATTACGTGACTTAAACACAGTCGATGTGAGGAGCATACTAACAATCGAAGTAGCACCAGTGACGAAGGACAAAGCAGCGTGGGAAATCGAGGTGCAAAGTCCCACCCACTGACCCACACTATTTGCATGTTGATAATTTGAAAATGACAATGCAAAGTAGAAAATGAAAATTCAATGAGCAGCAGGTGGCACCAGAGCTTACTTGCATTTTACTTTTCATTTCTGCAGCTTTCTTGCAGTTCAGGCTGAAAATGAAATTGCAAATGGTGTTAATTCATTTTATTTTTAATTTTTGCAGCATTCTTGCGTGTAGACTTTGAAAATTAAATTTCAAAACAGAGATTACATTTTCATTTTATAACTTTAATTTTCATTTCCTTTTTGGCAAAAATGCCTCCCATAGTTCTGGTGGCATAGCTATCTTTCAAACAGAATTAACTGTGTTCAACTTTTCGGCTACGTCCACACTACTGCAACTTCATTTAAAAATGGTGTTTTTTCTAAAAATGATCTCCGTTCACACAAAAATGACCTAAAACACATGACATAACTCTTAATAATGATGATATTGTCATTGTACACGTACAATTAAATGTAGTTATCACATACCCCTTGGTGTCAGAGCGCAGGGTCAGCACCCCTGGAGCAATTACAGATTAAGGGGCTCGCTCAGGGGCCTTATGGAGCTGAATACCTTCTGGCAGTAACAGGATTTGAACTGGGAACCTTCCAGATCCTTAGCCTCAGATCCACTTGCCTACATACTGGACAGGTAGGTATGCTTCAGGGGAAAAAATCCTTGAACGTTTGGTAATGCCAACGTGCCAACCATGGGATTTTTCATAAAACTGTAGCGACCTATCTACCTTTTGTGCATTTATGCAAAATTAAAACTGTAATTTATCAACTTAGATGCATTCAGGTAAGCAACACAACAAGTTTTGTGAAAAACTCCTCTGTGTGAGCTATGTTGCAATATTTTTTTTTTTCTTCCATGAAGGGTGACCATGCAGGGAATGACTAATGAGTAGGATCCAATGAGGAAGGCCTACGTAGTAAGCAGAAACCAATCAAAGTGCGATTAGCAGTGTGCGTTTTCAAAACTTTTTGTTTTCACCTAATCTACACTGCAATACTGACCCATCATTCTCAAAAATATACGGCTCTGGAGAGCATTTTCAGGGGTTAAAAATGCCGGGGTAGTGAGGACAAAAGGTGAAAATGGAGACTAATGTCTGAAAAGGTACAGTTGTAGTGTGGACATAGCCCTGGCCTGCTCATCTCGACACTTCACTGACTCCTGTGTTCAAATGGGCATTCTCACAGCACTCCCGACTTATCACTATACATGACCTTTAAATTACATTTCTGAAAATTAAAATCCTTAAAAGTTGAAAGCTTTATATATAACCTATAAACATATTTATATTTATACATATACTGTTTATAGTAAAATATACATTGTATGTGCATGTATGTGTACAGCACATTTATACATACATCAGGGATGAGTTTCAATCAAATGCTGCCCTCTTCAAATTCTAAAAAAGAAAAAGAAATAATTCTTTTGAAATGTCTCCTCTCAGCTGAAGCTTCCAGGCAGTTACTATGCTTTGAAAGACAACACTCACTACCAACAAAATGTCAGAGAGGGGCTGCACTTGCTTTCACTTACCTTCAGGCTTCTAGTCACTGGCTATGCACTCTGCCATTCACTCACTCATTCTCTTTCTCCTCCAAGATGATAGCCTCCCAACTGGCAAGTGTCATTAAGCAGATATCCAGTAGCTACTGTGGAACTTATTCCTAATGCTGACCACTATAACAGGAAGCAGGACTTAAGAAGAATGAACAATGTGAAGTATACACACACCGTTTTTTGTGCCATGGTGGAACAGGGCTCAGTGGTTCTGCTTCATAGCTCCGAAGTCGTAAGCCCATACCCCATGTCTGGTCCTTGTTGTGTTTCAAGTGCAAATTCTCTGCTATCCAAGTGGAGTTTCCTCTACATAATGCAGTTTTTTTTCCCTACATCCCAAAGACATGCATGGTAGGTCAAGTACAGACTCAGAATGAGTCCATTATGAGTGAATGATGGCGAATATGTCCAACCATAGATTGGGGTCTTGCATGGGCTTGTTCCCAGTGGTGACAAGATGGCCACCAGTTCATTATAACCCTGAATTGGATATGCAGGTTATAAAATCAGTGGATGAGTATTGAGCAAGTGCTTTTATTTAAGTGTTTAAGACAGACTCTAAATCATATACTCATGAAGAGAAATTCTGGGGCAGCCACACCTGAACTAAACTGACTTTGCTTAATAAGCCTATTACTGCATTGGTAGTGTATGACGGGGCCTGAGGCTGCTGACGTATCATCACCCAAATAATATATATATATATATATATATATATATATATACACACTGTAAATATGTATTGTGATATATGGTCGGCCAGTCATCCTGGCCAATACCCCCAGGCCGCCAGATGGAGCCCTCCCTGCAGCATGGAGGTGCCCCCAATGCCAGCAGGGACTCATGGACAATGGAGTTTTTATCCACAGCCCTGCTGGATACCACGGGGGCCGCTAGAAGGTGCTGCAGGGAGGAACAAGGATTGTTTTCCCTACAACCCGGAAGTGCGTCCTAGTCACATGGACAGAAGAAATGACGTGCTTCCAGGTTGAAGAAAAGGAGTTTTTTATCTGACCCGGAAATGTTACCAGTCACATGGACAGAGAGAGCAACACTTCCGGGTCAAGGACTATAAAAAGGTCTGTGGGAGATCCCAGGGTTGAGCTGAGTCATGTGGCAGAGGGACAATGTGTCTGGGAGTGGAGGATTGATTATTGTTTATGGTATTGATTGTGTTTATGAGTATAGTGGAGTGGAGGGTGCTTTGTGCACATTTTGGTCCGAATAAAAATTATTATTGGACTTTTATCTGGTGTCTGGCGTCGGATCTGAGGGTTCAAGGGGACGACAGCGCCCCCTATCTGTCACAATATATATGTAAGTGCTCTGCCTACAGTGCTTAGAAGCAGTCTTTGCCCATGTAGGCTTAGGAGGTCTACCATTAGCTCGTGCCGTAACAGAACTGGTTCTGAAGCAGACATCATGTGTATGCAACTGACCACCAGCAGCTACAACAGTGCAAAGGTGAAGACTGGATTGGATCGAGGCGTGATTCCATAACAAAACACTTGGAGTAGTAAGCAGGATTTGCACAATGGAGAGAAGGAGTCCGGTGCAGAAAAGGTGTAGGCTGAGTAGAGTGTTCAGTTTGTATCACCAGAAATCATTCTGCTTGCAGTGCTCAGAAGCCGTCTCTATGTGAGATGAGTGGTCTTCTATTTGTCCATGCTGTAAGAGAACTGCTTCTAAGCCAAACACTGGAGGTTTGTGGTTGACCACAGGCAATTACCAAACTGCAAATCTGCAAACTGGGATGGCTTGCGGCATGAGTCCATGGCAAAATATTTGGCATAGCTGGCATGATTTGCACTGTGAAAGGGTGTAGTCTCTAACTCTAACACTAACTGTAGTGTAAAGCGTTGGTTAGCAGAAAAGGTTTCGACTGAGTGGAGTGCAAAATTGACATCACTTTCATTGTTTAGATGCAGTCTCTGTACAGCCAAGACTGAAAGGTCTCCTATTAGCTCACGCTGTGTGGAGGTACTTCTGAACCAGGTGTTGCAAGTTTGTGGCTGACCATTGACAGTTACCACAGCACAAATCTGTGAAGTGGATTAGATTTTGGTGTGATTCCATGGCAAAAGAGAGAGGATGCCTCAAACCCAACTCACTAGCTTTGAATTGTCAAGAAGGCAACAGAAGAGCCTCAACCAGAGACTGAACAAGAGTCAACAACACCACATGGCAACTGGCATGATTCATTTGTGAATCTTAACATTACGTCTAAACTGAAATTGTGTCAGCCACTATGGAGATCCAAGGCTTCATGAGAAAGCCCTCATAGCTTTATGGCAGATAATCCAAGGCTTTGAGAGCGTAGCAACATCTCCCCCCATGTAATAAATTCATGCTCTTTGTTTGCATGCTTTAGCTACCCAGATTTTAAAATGGTATTAAAATTAAAATGTATCATCATGGTAATATATACCATCAGTGTCTTTTAATATGCTGTCATGGATTTCTTTTAAATACATTTTCTTCTCTGTAAAGGGTCCGTATTTATATATATTTATTTGAATTAAATTAGATATATGGGAGAGCAGCAAGTGAATTCTTCATTCTGCTTGAGCCACTCTGACTAGACAAAGACATTTCTACATTTATAATGACATACATAAGAAATGACATCTAACAAGAAAAAAATCATCTTATCGACTGTGGAAAGTTACTAGCAAAGTTAGAAACTTAAACCAATTATCACTTGCTTGAACCTACGCCATCTTTAAGGTGAGGCAGGAAGAAATCCTTTGTTCTTTAATACCAATAAATAAAGGTATACAAATGTAAAAAACTCATTATACACAAATTTCATATAGAGGGTGAGTCAAAATTATGTTAACATATGAATGGTGGAAACAATTTATTTACAAAACATACTTCATATGTGAGAGATGCTTTACAGGAATGTCTCAACCTGTTCGCCATCATGTTCAACACATAAATTGTCCACAAAAATTGTATACAAGTATATACATAGCAGCACCATTAGTCTTAACATAATTTTGACTCACCCTGTATATATATATATATACTAGGGAGCTTTTGCCCCCTGCTTGCTTCGCTTGCCAACCCCATAGCCTGCACTATGCGCCAGCCAGTTCATGTCTCTGCCGCTCGCGTACGTGGATTTCACTTTCATCAAACAACAAATCTTTTAATTCTCATGGATAGGCTTCTTCATTGGGAAGAAACACGACTTTTCCCTGATGGCAACACAAATTAGACGATCTAGAAGTCTCCAACTTAAAGTTTAAATATGAACAATATATTTGATCTCTTTACGCTGCTCTATTATTTCACAGAGTAATAATTTACGTTTGTTTGCGCTAATGCGATCTTTACTATCATTTTTGAGTCTTTCGAATTTTAGTACTTTCATTATCTCTAACCTGCTCTGCATATGTATCGCGCCAACGTTTTTGAATCTCTTTACGACGTTCTACTTTTTCATCTACTCTTTATCTTCTATTTCTGGCCCTGGGCGTGGTTGAATGTCTTGGCACAAAGTCTCGTCTTGCGGGACATGAAAGTATCTCTCTGACAAAGTCACGTCTTGTCCCAGGATTTTTTTATATTATAGAGAGATATATAGTATAATATATATATATTGTGGAGCCGACCCGGACACAGACAGGCGGACATGTTGTTACTCACCACCACACGTGTTTATTTACAATAATATATACAATTAAATGGTCACTCAGACCCAGTTCCGTGCACAAAACACCCCAACACTTAGTCCTGGCCACTCTAATGCCTTTCTTCGGGCCGCCTCCACTATCCTCTCTTGCCTCGTCCTCTTCCACCCGACTCTAGCCCTGAATGAAGGGAGACAGCTCCTTTTATAGTCTCTAGGATGACCTCCAGGTTGCTCCCGCCATTCCCTCGTTGGCCACGCCCCAGCTTGGCGGAAGTGCCGGCTGTTCTCCCGGCAGCTCTCGGGTGTCCTTCCTAATCTTCCCCCCAGCACTTCCTGGTGTGGCGGAAGTGCTGAGGGAACAGGTCCCAAGGCATTGGGGTGCCTCCTGGCGGTGACCACGGGCCCCTGCAGGGTGGGGCTTCCATGCCCTTAACCCGTGGCCCCCAAAGCAACCAGGAAGGCGGCCCCCACGTGATCCAGGGTGGGCGCAGACCCACATCCGGTCCCTCACGGCGTCCCGGCCGGGTCGTTGCCCCTGGCATCCCTGACAATATATATATATTGTCGGAGATGGCGGGGTGGCGAACCGGCCAGGATGCCTAGGAAGACCGGAGGAGGGCTTACGCCTTCCCCAGACCATGTGGGGGTGACGGGTACAGAGTTTTGAAGCTCCAGCCTGTAGGGGCCCGTGGTCACCGCCAGGGGGCGCCCCCATGCCCTTGGAGCCCTGGACCTCAGCACTTCCGCCACACCTGGAAGCACTGGGGGGAAGAAGAGAGGGGACACCTGGAGTGCTTCCGGGTTATGCAGCTGGCACTTCCGCCACACGGGGTCGTGTCCATGGAAGATTGCTGGAACCACCTGGAGCACATCCGGGTGCTATAAAAGGGGCTGCCTCCCTTCAGAGAATGGCGAGAGTTGGGAGCGGAGTGGACTGAGCTGGAGAGGAGAGAAGGAGGCGGTCTGAAGAAAGACATTGTTTGGCCAGGACTTTGGGGACTTGTGGGGTTCATGGAGCACTTGTGACTGTAAATAGTGTAAATAAATGTGTGGTGGGTAAAATGAACGTGTCCGCCTGTCTGTGTCCAGGCCAGTCTCATATATATATTTTCTATGCAGCCCGACCTCAACAGGCCCTCATTCTAATACTGAGTAACTACAGAGCCAACAGTTTAAGTAACTTCTTCTTCAAGTGTGGTGAGTCACAATTGAGGTTCGAACCTGCAGTTTTAAGTCCATTTACTTCACCTCTAAGTCTCTCTGACATCTTTACAATCGTTAATGCCATCTAACAAATGGTTCTCAAAGCCCAAATGCCATGCTGAAAGCAACTTCTTCATCTTGCTGACGGATAGCTCAGTCTATTCGTAGAAAACAAATGCAAAAAAATTGCTTGATTAATGTATCTTTTGCATAGACCTCAGAAAACATGAATCTTTTAACTGGGAAGAATTTTTCAGACAAATGTGTCCCATCTCCCCCCAGCACTACCTGTAATCAAAGTGTCACCCAAAAGAAATGATCCTCAGCACACATCTATTATAATCTGGCCCTCTCTTATCTCTATAATGAGGCTGATAACGGAATAGAGGTTTCCGGAAATAACAAGTTACTCGGCAGAAGCCTAAGTGTTTGGTTCTTAGGTATGAAGTGCCCAAAGCAGAGCGACAGGAGAAAATCAATTCAGGTGCCAGTTCTTTAGAATTTTAAGGCCATCATCATCATCATCATCAGCAGCAGCAGCAGCCGCATGACTTCCTTTCTTTTGAAGAGCATTATCTGCCATGGTGAGATCAGTAAGACCAAAGATGGCTGATAAGATAATCTCAACACACTGACATTGTCACAGACTGGAAGGTGTTACATGATGTGATGGGTAGTGTACAGCGGGTAATGTTCTTAATTGCATTTTCACTTCATATTAATAATCATACATTCATAGCTAATCGTGTAACGGGTAAATATAACCATTCAATTTTATGCAGATGCCTGCTATACAAAGAAAGATGCAGCACACTATGGACCACCAAAATGTTGATGGCATCTCATTGAAAACAGCCAAGTTCATTTCTGTGTCATATGGTGTTACTCATAATGAGAAAATACTGTAACACACTGCTTTCCAAAATAGTTTATTCTTCCATTTTTCAACCCATTTGTATTCACTGGGTACAAGCCAGTCCATCACAGGGCAGTCTCATGCATACTTGGCCTGTCAAGCATCAGCTCTTGGGTATGAACTGCCCAAGCACAGCAGCAGGAGACAATTAATCGAGGTGTTGGTTCTTAGGATGTTAAGGCCATCGTTGTTAGCAGCAGCAGCAACCCAGCAAGTCCCAACACCATCAGGATACACAAGTCTTAAGGATGTGATAGGATTTGAACCCAGTCTCTTGAAGTTGTGAGGCAGCAGTACTAATGGCTTCCCAAAAATAAAGGATAAACGTTTAGAGATACCAGAGGACAAAATGCCAAAACTGTGCCTATGCTGTAACAATGCCTGGCATCAAAGTGGCTCCCATTCACAGGTGATGCATTGGACTAAGGTTCCAAGACACATAAAGGAGGTACTACATTCATGGCATCCTCCAACATTCTTTCCCTTTTGTCACGCGTATCTTGGCTGCTTCAGATATAAATATCAGCAGTGCCTTGGGGCCTATGACCACAGGTGTACACATGGAGACAACACAGATTGAAGTGCAACATTCTTGAGCAGCAGACCTTAGGACAAGTAGGTGGGCTACAACAGTCACCTACTACTTGTTAAAGACAGGTTGGACAACAAGTAGCATACAGTGAGGAGTTCATAACCCATTTTATTACCTCTTGTAGCAGACCAGCCTGGTACCATTGTCCAAAAAATCAGGAGTGCTCTACCCTAGACTTTCTCATATACTCAGAAATGGGGATGAATATTTGAGGAGTAAACTGCAAGACAATGAATGTATTTTTATATTATGTACATCAAAGAACCATCAACACCACATCAAATCAAATTAATAATATATTGAACAATTATTATAAAAGTAAAGTTGAATAAATTGGACTCTCCAGCTGCATGAATAAAAGGTAAAGTACCACTTCCGGTTAGTGGAAATCAACGTTTTGTACCTAATACTTGTATGTAAAATTTGGTTGACCTAAGTGAAATCGTTCTGAAGTTATCGTGTTTACCCACACACACGCACACACACACATACACACACAGAGGTAATTCTAAAAATGGTATTTTCGGCCTCAGGGAGGTCTAAAACGTCGAGATTCATTAAAATCATGAAATGGAATTTTTGGAGGATTCCAATACTTTCCCTGTACTTCATATGTGAGAAAGTCGGGAGGAATAAACCAAGATTCATCAAAATCTCAACATCGAATTTTTGGAGGATATCCTATACTTTGTATACAAGAAAGTAAAAAAAGAATGCATGATCATACTTCACAGCCATCCTGGGGGGATTCATGTGTAAAGTGAGCTGGTTTACCATTTCTAGCCATGTCACATGATCTGTTTGCTTGAGCTCCAACCTGACACCACCTTGAGCTCACTATAGCATGGATTTACACTTAACGCATTTAAGGCGGGTGTCGACAATAGTTAGCAGTAAAGAACTGAAGGCTAACCGCTAAGAAAAATCACCTTGAAGGTATTATATAGTTTTATCCACTAGATGGCAGCAAAAGATTATTAGATAAAGATGAATCACAATTAATTTTCACTGCAGCATGGCATCAAATTCCATGAGCCACTCTCATCAAAAGAAATCCGCTGCCAGACATGTGTTGTGTATTGTCGACAACTAGGATTCTGCAATGTCAGATGAGGATTTTGAGCCGTTGGAGGAAAGTGACAATTTGAGTGCTGCTGAAAAAACATTTTTTCAGTTTTATGTTTTTCACAATCATGGTAATAAAAAGGAGTTTGACAAAACAAAAAAAATGAAGCCTCTGAAAAGTTAAGAAGAGACCAATCATGAGGCCACAGAACCACAGTATGATCAAGGCAGCAAAAGTGGTCCATGTCAGCAGGAAAAAATGGCTCCCACTGGTGAACACTGGGAAAAAGATGAGGAATATGAAGGTCAAAGAAGAAATGAACTATTTTATTACAGCGCAAAATGCAAATGTTTAAACCCAGAAACAGGTAACAGTTCAGAATCCATTGGAAGTAAACAAAGCAATCCAAAACACAAGTCAAAAGGAGAAAAATCCAGCAGACAAGCAAAAGGACAGAACTCCTAAAAGTCACTCAAAATGCTTCTGAGATGGCCAAAGGCTCACGGTTTGCAAGGCCTTGAATTTTGCCTCCAGACCTCTTAAATACCCACAACCCTCAGGTCATGTCTCCAATATGTTAACCAGAAACAGGCCACACACGGAGTCCGGGACTGGAATGGAGACTTGGACAATTGCTGACCGAAAGTGTATGTGTAGGCCATGAGTTCGCTTAACATCTTTCTTGGACTACTGCCTCCCTGGAGGAACAGTTGCACAATGCTCAGTTTGAGATGCCACGGGATACCATTAATCAGCTAACACAGTCTGTGGCATGGCACACATCTCTTTGTATTGCTAGTAGGATTTTCCTCACTGCCAAGCACTCCAATGTGAAGGCCTACTGAGGGCCGATATGTTCATTTCTTGGATGCACTTCTTCCTCCCAAATCATCTGTTCAGGATGCTGCTCGACATCGGCGGTCATTGATTCGGAGCGGAGCTATTCTTATATCACAGAGTGTATCGTAAGAATCGACAGAATTACACGCTGCAGCTGAATTCCTGTTTCTGGGAGGAACATTTTTCCTATTAAAATAAACTTTCATATGCCATTCAATGAGCGTTCAATTAACTCCTCTTACTGTTCAGCAGACACTTGGCAGATGCTACTAAATTCCATTGCTAATCTTGCACATACTGCATATAGCTGACAGTTGATGTGCTTCTTTTATTTGCATTGTTGGTTCCCTTTTGAAATATTAATCCATCACATTCATTATTGTATCTGCTTCACCAGATGGAGGGCTGTGTACCTCGATAACATCTCGTGCAAACCAAGAACCAGTCCTGCAGGAGGGTTAGGGGTAGGGTTAGGGACAGTCATGTCAAGCCAATTTACAGAGGCTGGTTAGGCTCTCACATATAAGGCGTGTCCCATAATGCAATTCAGCAGTCACTCATACTGACAACTACACGACTGTAACTTGTATATGTCGTCTGATGTTGTGTTTAATGTATGATGTGGTATTCACTGTCTCTTCTTTGTCTGTGGTTGGCACAGCACTGGGAGAGACAAACAAGTAAGAATTTCACCGCACTGTCACAATAAATTTGATCTTGAACTTGCTAATAGACATGTCTTTCTCTTTTGAATTCTTGCTTTGGTAGATTTTGTTTTCTCCCCTGTGCTATTTTTTAATTCCCTGATGTTTTTTTCTGGATTGATTTTGAAGTTATTTCTTGTGTACGTTCTGCAAATTTTATCTGTTTGGCTGTATGCTAGGTTTCTTTCTTGAAGGGAAGTTTTTAAAACTAAACAGGCATGTCTTTAGAAGGACAACTGAAGCATATTCTGGAGATGTTAGTTAGAAGCACTAACCACTATGCCATCAAATATGGTAGGTCAGTTCTTACAGTTCCTGGCACATGAAGGTCTCTGCCATGCCAACAAGCAGAATCAGCAAATGGATGGATGGGTGGATAAACGGTTACATTATATTATATTATACAGTCGCTGAACAAATTAATAGGACCACCTGTGCATATGCTTATCTATGCAATTACCAAATCAGCCAATCATAGAGCAGCAGCGCAATGCATTCAGTCATACAGATACAGGATGCACGGGCTTCAGTTCATGTTCACATCAAACAACAGAATGGGGTAAAAATGTGGTCTCAGTGGCATGAGCGTTGGTGTCAGACGCGCGGGTTTAAGTGTTTCTAGAACTGCTCACCTCTTGGGATTTTCATGTGCAACTGTCTGTAGACCACTCAGATAGGTGTGAAAAGGCAAAACAACATTCAGTGAGCAGCAGATCTGCAGACAGAAACACCTTGTTGATGAGGGGTGAGTGGAGATTGGCCAGACTCATTTGAGGTGATACAAAGGCTACGTTACTCAGAAAACTACTCTGTACTGCTGTGGTGAGCAGAAAAACACGTAAAACCTTGTGGAAGGTGGGCTACAATAGCAGAAGACCATGCTGGGGTTTCACACCTGTCAGTTAAGAAGTAAAAGCGGAGGCTGAAGTGGACACAGGCTCACCAAAACTCGATAGTTAATGACTGGAAACATGTATCCTGGTCTAATGAATCTCAATTTCAGCAGAGGCACACAGAATTTGGTGCTTGACAGCATTAACTTATGTACCCAAACTGCCTTTGTTTCAACAGCCCAGGATGCTGGTGGTTGTGTGATGGTGTGGGGAATGTTTTCTTGGCACAGTTTGGGCCCGTTAATACCAGTTAACCATCACTCAAATGCCATGGCCTATTTAAGAATTGTTGCAGACCATGTGCATCCCCTCATGGCCACAATTTACCCATCTTCTAATGGCTACTTCCAGCATGATAATGTACCATGCCCCAAAGCAAAAGTCACCTCAAACTGCTTTCATGAACATGACAAGGAGTTCAGTGTTCTTTAGTGGCCTTCCCAGTCACCAGATCTGAACCCAGTAGACCACCTTTAGGATGTGGTAGAACAGAAGAGTCACAGCATGAATGTGCAGCTGACAAATCTGCAGAAATTGTGTGAGGAAATCAAGTCACCATGGACCAGAGTCTCAAAGGAGTGTTTCCAACATCTAATGGAATCCATGCCATGTGGAACTAACACTGTTTGGACAGCAGAAGGAGGCCTTGCCCAGTATTAGTACAGGGGTCCTAATAATTTGCCCAGTGAGTGTATGTAAGTATATTACGCCCTATGATGGACTAATTTGCCATGCAGAACTGACTCCTGTCTTATGCTCAGTGCTGCCAGGATAGACTCTGAATTCCTGCCACAATAAACTTGGAATAAGTGGGCTTGAAAAATGAATGGAAGGACGTACTTTAACCATAACGTGTCTTGTGCTGTTTATTACCCAATAATGCTAGAAACAGCCTGAAGAGAAAAGCACTGGAATTGACATTTTATCTAAATGAAAAAGTGCTGGGTGTAAAAACTTCAGCAAATAACAGCTGCAGTACAAATATCATTCAGCAGGGATCGATCCATATAATTTCCCACTAAAGTTGCTTAGGACAAAATGGCAAAGACAAAGACAAAAGAATCCATTCAGCACAACTCAACAGCTGGAATGATTTACGCAGTAAAGCATGAAAAAGTTACCAAAAGAACACCTCCTAAAATTAAATTCTAAGAATACGCCAGATGGCCAGACAAGAGAAGATACATAGAAGAAGCAAATCTACACCAGCACTTCAGCGCGGCTCTGAATATCAAGTAGTAGAGATCAGTTTCTCCTAAATTAATCAGATGTTGATACAAGCCCAAGTGTGGGAGGCCACTTTACCCTCATTTCTGTGCCACATGTAAATCCAAGCGGGCTAATCATTGTGTTTTATTCCATGGCTCAGCTGACTTGAGTTCACGTTCTAACAATTGGTTTGTATTATGTACTAAATTCGGGTACAGTTGAAACTTTTATGCAAATTATAACAGGTAAAGGATTCATATTGTATGTCATGAATAATTTCTAAGATGGAAGATTAAGGAAAAAATGACTGTAGCTGATGTCAATTGCAGTAACAGTGTAGTGGAGGAGTGAACAGCTTGGTCTGGGACAGCAGGCAGGAGCCGTAAGCACACAGTACTGTAGCTTAATGTCCTGGAGGAGTTTACATTGGCAGTCTAGACATTTTGTGCTGTGATGTACAATGCCCCATAATTATGTGGAACATCTCAAAAGGGTTAGGGCTAAGTGTGACCGTATGAATATAGCAGGTTTGAGTCATGGTTAGAGTACTTGGCACAGATTGATGACCCTCTATGTAAAAGTGAGGTGCCATTAAGGGGCAATATTGGGCACTCTGGAGGTACTTATTCCTGGAATAAGATGAAGGGCAGTAGGGAGGTACAAGTCTACTGGCAGAGGTTCTCCAGTCCAGTGGAAAGGCTCAATGAGCGCATCCCACTCAAAACTGGGATAGGGTGAGTAAAGGCAGAACCTCAGTTTCTTAAAAATCCCTGTTTACATGAGCAAGTCCACTTAAGGAGTTCTTCTTTGGCGAAATGGTTCAATCTCATTTAAAAATTTAACAGCTCTAAGAAAAGAGATTAAACATTATTAATGGCTGCTGTGAATCTAAAAAACAAGCATGTAGTCAGTGTCTCCTGAGATTGTGCTGCTGAGGTTGGCAATGAACGTTCCACTCATCAACATAAATTTATCAATTTCTGAAAGATTATTTCAACCAGAAGAAGGAATAATGAGATCACCCGAGCAGTTGCCTCAGGAAGTCTCTCTTTGTGGATACTACCAGTATTTTCTACTCATTGATGCTGGATGTGTGTGTGAAGCAAAGACATGCGCAAGCTAACAGAGTGCAATGGACTCGCGCAGAATACGAAGTCCTTCAAAGTAGCTCAGTTAAGGGTCCATGGCCACATAGCCGGGTTACTCACGGAGAAATCTACGTGTTGTTAAAACTGCTTTCTGAGAGATCAATATCTTGATTTCTTTAACTGGAATAAGAGTAAACATGGCATTATTAAAACCAGGACTCTTATGAACGACGAGGTTAGTACAGCGCATGTTCACACATTCTACTACTCAGCCAGAAGGACAGGTAACATGAGGCTGGGCTGACCCTCTTAGTAAGTGCTGGGATTCAGAAATGCAGCGGTGCCTGAGACTGACACGAGGAGTTCTAGTTCTCAATGCAAGCAGTAGCTGGAATGTAAAAGCTTATCCCAGATGTAACTTGAGCTGGTTTGAAGTTGGCAGTGGAGTAAGAGACAAAAGCTTGACCAGTAGAGGAAGGTCAGGCAGGATAAAGAGAAGAATGAAGGTGTGCTTAGGTGGAGACCTTGTGAGAGATCCTGTTTAGAAAAGGAACAGGCCGCACTCCACACTAGTATTTATGGAAGACCCTATAGAGGTAGGCCCAGATTATGTTTTGCACTATCCCAATAACTAGCTTCTTTTGTAAATAAATATCCTCTTTTTATTCATTTTTAGCCTTACTTGACTTTATGTGGTTTTGGGGGTGGTTCAATATCTCACCCCGCCTTTCATAATGTATCTTTTTTAACTGTTTGACTTTAATAACAAAAACAACAGTGAGAAAATGGGTATGGAAAGAAACTTCTGTAATTCAAAATGTCTAGTGGTAATTAATACCATAGTGCCTACACTTCAGCTCATCCACTAGAAGCTAAGCATGTTTGGGCTCGGCCAGTACTTGGATGGGAGACCATCTAGGAAAAGCTTGGGTTGCTGCTGGCAGGGGTGTTGGTGATGCCATTGGGGGAACTTACTCTGGGGTTTGTGCATGGATCCCAATGCCCCAGTGCAGGGACGGGGACACTGTGCTGTAAAAATTGGTGCCATCTGTCGAATGTGACATAAAATTGAAGTCCTGATTCTCTGTGGTCATTAAAGATCCCTGGACATCTTTCGAAATGGGTAGGATGTACCCCCCATGTCCTTGCTAAATTGTCCACCAAGACCTTGTTCACTCTGGCTCCCTTATCATCACATGTCCCATAGTGGCTATCCCTCACCCTCACCCCTTCACAACCTAATAACTAATTTGTGGAGTACGTACTGGAGCAAGAATGGCTGCTGTCGCAGTCATCAAGGTAGGTGGTACACAATGGTTGGGGTTGAAGTGGACCCTGGGTGTCTATGTAAAGTATTTTGAGTGTAAAAAAAATCTATCTATCTATTGTTATAATAAATTAATACTTATTGATGTATTTATTGATCGTCCATTAAAGCCTACCTGAACGCCCACCCGCCCAATGCCCGCCCGCCCGCCTGCCTGCCTCTCTGTCTCTCTATCTGAAGAAAAAGTCCGGGTCAATTTCACAATATAGTCATTACTTAAATATACAATAAATAAAAATGCAATATAGTCTAACTAACCCAATATTTATACATTCCAAGGCTTTGTCCCACTGTTATCATGATTAAGATTCTGTTTATTATTTTTTACCATTTTTCTTTGGCCATTAAAAAAGCATCACAATCTCTTTTTGAGGGGTTTGAGTGTCAAGGAACCTCATTGTTTTCTGTGCAGTCAGCACAACTCTCTCAGCAGAATCGACAACTATGCTAAGATTATGAATCTCACATGTGCATAGCTTGGCCTGTCATTACAGAAATTTGTCCATTAAACACATGAAGATATTATTTATTAGTGAAGTATATTAACACTTTCCTTAAGATGTTCATGTCATGGATGGTGTCTGTCATGACTAGGAGACCCAAAGAACGCAAGTTGAAAAGCACTTCCATTAGCAAGAAGCCAGTACCAGTTAGATACAAGGTACTGTGGAAGACACTCTGGATTTATAGGGTGGTGGGCAGTTCCTGGAGGTGATTGGCAGGTGATCCTGCCTCTTGAGGGACCACCCATAAAACACGTGAAAAGTAACAAAGATAGCGGACATACATAGACCAAATGAAAAATAAAGAAAGATGCACATAAACATAAACAAAAGATGAAGAATGAAAAGTGGAGACATAAAACATGAATTTAAACCCCAGCCATGGGAGAAACCTTAGCTGAGATATAATAGCGCCTACATTAGGGCCATTTCAAAAGTATTGACAAAATTCTTCTAATGTTTTAATGTATCTGCCCGAAAGAAGAGAAAAAAGATTGAAACAGCAGAGCAGGAGATGAATTTTTGTCAAAACTCAGGAACGGGTCGGTAACTCAAAGGCACTAAATCTGGAATCAAAATCAAACCAAGAACCAGAATGCCCAGTCAAAATGGAAAGCTGAAGATTTCAGTAAGCAGAATTTACAAAGAAACAGACACAAAACTCTTTGTCACTACTTAAGGCATCGTGTTTATGATGTCAAATCCTGCAATTGTGAAAATCACGTCCTCTGGCAACTGGGAGCAGCATGCTGATAATGGGACTCACAAAACAGCGGTGCTAAATAACAATGCAAAAATGAAATGTACTTATTTCTAGAGATGTAGAGACTCAAAATGACCAACTCAATTTGTTATCTGATATCAAACAACCCAGAATTCATATAAATAGTTTAGAGAAAAAAATATAGGACTCATAACAAGAACCAGATAGCTAGGAATGTGGCCTTGTTTAAAATGGAGTGACTGAGAAGGGGGCAGCGAACGACGTAAGTGACACTAAGAGACATTTACGTGAGACAGTAGGAAGAAGGTCCTACTAGAAAGGTGATTCTGAATACTTTAAGAAACGATCTACAAATGGCAGGAAAGCCGTTAGTTGGGATCTCCATGCCCCGCCAGTATAAATTCTCACTGACTTTGTGTAAACCAGGAATCTCAAAGGCTTTGGTGGCTAATGGTCTTCATTCCTTCTAATTTCTTAACATGAAGTCTGTTAAATGAATTTTCCCCTTAATTTCCCAACTTCTATCTTCCATCTCAGAAGTTACCTTTAGTGTGTTTTAACTAATAAAGAAAGAACAATGACAATGAAGACTTTAATTGAACAAACAGCAGTCGACAAACTAAATTAAAACAAGGAGTGAAAAGAAAAGAAATTACATCGAATAGACTACAAAAAGCTTGTGCCGAGGAATTTAACTGAACTGAAAGCTAAGCAATTACATAACTTACAAAGAAAGGAAATAACAAAATAAAAGTCTAAGGAGAATGAAGTTCATAAAACAAGCCAAGGATAAAAAGTGAAGGCTAGAACAAATGATGAAACAAGATAAGCCAAAAATAGTTAACAAAGCCTCATTCAAAATCCAGAAGTGTTAATCCAAACTAAGCATAAAAAAGTATGTTTTTGCAAGAAAATTACACTGAGAAATCTTTTATGTTAAAAGAAAATTGAAATATTCTTTAAGATTGTAATTTCCAGGGATGCACTCTGGGGCAAGGGTTAGCTTACGCACAACAGCCTTCCTTCAGAACCCTGTCCTTGGACATGTCCCTTTGTCCCCATTCACACTCAGTGACTGCTGGGTTACAGTTAGGGTTAGGGTTAGGCCGAGGTCCAACGTCAGTGGCACAGCAAGGACCAAACATACACTGGGATCACTTATAAGTCACCCAGGCGACTACAGACTTATGGTACAAAATTAAACTGAAAACAACAAGCAATTGCAAGGGGAAGGAACAAGGAAAAAAGACAACAATGGAAAAATGTCATTATTTTAGAAATTTTTCAACTTTTCTTTGGTTCTGATTTACAAATTTCATAGTTTTTACTTCCTTATAGGGGTTCTGTTTTGCAGATAATCTCATTTGCTTATTAATTTTCAAATTTGGAATCTTTTTTACAGGAGCTTTCCATATGGTCAACTACATTTTTTAGTACTGTGTATACATTTGCGAAGGTGGTCACATGGGACAACTGGAGGTCGAGATGGTATAAAGGTCAGAGTTGCGTATTTCCTGGTTGTACAAGGACACTGTAGTAATGACTGCTGAAAATGGGGCTTTGCAGTTATACGTGAATGATAAATTAAAAATTAAGTCACTTCAAGCAGTAACAGCCTTTCAGAAATGCTAATAACATCATGGCTGTGTTTTTAACCCTTTAAATTGTCTTCATATGCTGGCCCAATGCTGTGCCTTACGGGTCGTTTTTGACCCGATTCTGACACCCACTTTTAGGGTCCCTGCATATATCATAGTTTCCATCCCAAACCTGTTTTATGTTGGTTGACCATCCTAGTCTGAAGTGCTGATGATCCTAACTTTTAAAACATATGATATTTACAATGCTTTTTATGAGTTGTGAACAAAGAAAGAACCTTCAATGCTGCAAAAAATCTATTAAAGTCAATAATGGGTCAAAACTGACCCAAAGGACAGAATGAACGTATTGATCTCTGCCTGAACGGCATCTCCTGCAGCACCTCACGAGTTCTCCACAACTTTGGTGAAGATAAGAGAAGTTTCCTAAATTAGGAAAATGGATATAATGCTTTTAACTGCATTTACTACATCCTAAGAGTAGGACCAAATTTACCACTTAGGTGTTGGTCCGTGACTTTATTTTTCTTCCTTCTACTCACCATTATGCTGGAGTGTCACAAGAATTTCTGCCCTTGTGCCCTGTGATCCTGAAGTGGATTAAATTATGATGGTAACACAACCGTCAATGGGTCCTATGCAGCTGTGGTGAGCCAGAAGTACCAGTAAAGTCCACTAATTGGCCAAAGACATTATAGCGTGGAGTTAGAAAGCTCAGTACTGAAAAAAATACAAGTTACTTTAATGAAATCCACACTTCTCTGTTTATAACTAGACCCAGCTTTCTAGATTTCATAAAGTGCCTTCACTTACCTGCTCTGCTGAGTCCTCTCCTTTAGCGAACTTGCTACTGTTGCGGTCAGTAAAAGGCCTGTTTTCCATCGATGCATGAAAGTCTTTTTACTCCCTTTATGCTACAAAATGCCGGCAAGCAGCTGATTTCTCACGTGCGAGAGCGGCGGAACTTGAAAGGGGGAGATCAGTCACAGTGCAGGGGGTGCTAGAAGTTTTAATTTAGTCATTCTTGGATTTTGTGTTTTTTGTTGTTGTTGGAGGGTTCAGATGTAATCTCCAGGGATGTGCGAAATGTAGTTAGGTGTTAAAATGTTCATAAGTGAATAGATTCCCCCTTTTTTCAGTGTGGTAGGAATCCATTGCCTTTAGGCGAGTGCGGCGGAAGCAGTTATAAAGCCACTGTGCCATTACTTTGGTGGCCAGTGGGGAGTAGCGTTGTGCAAAACGATTCTTTTTAGTGATTCGATTCCATTCATTCAGTTCACCAGACTGTTTCAAAATCTCTTAATCACTAGTTCTGCTGTTCATTCCTCCATTCAGTACTTGAACTGGTTCATTTAGTGAACTAGTTCAGTGTATTGTACTGCCATTCATGAACAAACATGCAATGGTACTCCAGATCAGTAGGGGGCATACTACTGTACTGAGACGGTCACAGTCACTCAGTCAGAGTCGATCGATCAATAGGCGGTGCTTGGTGTCATCTACCATGTCAGCCATTGGCTAGTTGTCATGACCATTTAGTTGAAACCGTTGACTGATAGGCTACTTCATGACGACAGCAGCCATTTAAGTGAATTTTAAGTGAAGTTAAGATGATAGCCCCGGACTGTCGTGAAACGCTATATAAAAAGTAACACAATGCGCATGTCTCGAAAAGATTCGTTCTTTAATGTTACTGAACCAGCACGTTCATTCAGAGATAAGAAAGAACTGGTTTGATCGTTCATTGCACATCACTAGTGGGTAGAGACAAGTGTATTGTGTGTTTTTTTTTTGTGCTGTTGAAAAGGTATTATTTTCAACCCTGTTAAGCCAAGGTGCCTAGTAGTTTTTGGGAGTGCTTCAGCACTGGTGTGAACTGTAAATTGTTGTCTGCTACACAGATACTTGATCAGACTTTTTTCCCATTACCATCTTGTTTTTATTTTGCAGCTTTGGACTATCTGCATTTTCAGAGCTCTTGTCAGTTACTACAGTGTTTGGAAGTTTTAGTTCTTGAATTTTTCTTTTTTGTCAGATACGTCTATTTTGCTTTTGCTGGATTGCTGCATCTTATTTTTACCTCTTCTTGTTGATCTTTTTTGTTCTTCATCTTACCAGCAATTACTGGATTGTAATTTCTGTGACTTCGGTTTCTAAGTACTCTGTGCTTCATTAGTGTTTTGGGGCATCTTGAGCGCTGTTCGGCTCTGAACCATTAGCGGGCACTGACATGTGCCAGTGTACCGTGACGCAAATGGGTATGGGAAATTTATGTCCATGTATTTTTATTTTATTACTCACCGCAGTGTTGTTACTGTAAATAAAGTGCAGTCACTGAACACCTCAAAGTCAATTTAGTTCTTTAAATGTGAAAAAGGGAGATATAGAATATAGAGAGTATACCCGGTGAGAAACATTTGCTGAAAATAAAAAAATAATTTGTCTTGCTCCCAACATTATTACCAGCAGCTGAGCTCACCACAACACAACAGTGTTAATTTGGAAGCCTGGCTTCCAAAAATACATGCAGATCGACTGAAACCATGAATACTGCAAATCATTATATTTCACGGTGTTTATTAATAAAATAAAACTTGCTTTCAGACTCCCAACACCGCCTGGAACAAATAACGACTTGTCGAAGAACTTAGATGAACCACTTTAAAGAAGGTGGAGTTCCCCCCACATAATAATTCTTCACATTTATATAGCGCTTTTCTCACTGCGTGTCTCCTCTGAAAGGATATTTATTATTTAACGCTTCTATGACTGAGACTAAGTGTCACCTCGCAGCATAACCGTTACGAACAGCGACTGCTGCTGCTCTAAAGAGTTGGGTTTCATTTCCAGGAGGTCTCTTTGTGGGACCTGCATGGTCTATCTGCCCTTTTGAACTTCAGTCCCCCACCTTCCCCAACTCCAACACATCGACATCCCCAAAATAGCCTTGTATGAGTTGAAGTGCTTGAGTACGTGTGCTCTGGGATGGACTGGCATGCAAGTTTTGTTCAGGCCTTGAAGCCTGTGATGCTGTAATAGATTCTGGCTCATGGAGTAAGAGGGCTCCGAGAATGGATGGATGAACTGCAAAACTGTATGAGGGGCTTAAAAACGGTTCAAACTGTAGACAGCACAGTTGGTGAATTTCAATTCCATGTATGTTGTCATTAATATGCAATAAAAAGATATTTGTACTTTAGTAGAAATATCAAAATTGCTTCGAGTTGGAACAGGCAGGTCAAGTGACATTCTCACGCTCACTCGGTGTCAGTGGCCGTATGTGAACCCACAAGCTCAGGGTTTGAGGTCTAAAGCCACACTGCCAGTTGATTTTCATTAAAAGTCTGTGGATTGCTTGGTGGACGGAGTTAATGTTATAAAAATACTGCGTCCCTTGAGTTTGAGCATCTGAAACACTGGAATGGATTTGTTGGGGTAGACACAGTTTAATGATGACACTTTTGTTTGGACAGAAGGTGTCCGAACAAAGCCCCATCACACAATATGTTCCAAGCGAACTAATAAAACACAAGGCATTGAAGTTCTAAACTATTCACTGGGAAATTATGAATTGCATTTATCCGTTATAGAGACCAGGAAGCTAAATCAAGGCAGGGCTACTGAGGGCATGTCAGTCTTTTGCTGGGTGTGCCCACTCACACTTGAAGAAATAATCGAACATGCACAGTATGGTGATGGACACATAAGCTAGATTACACAGAGAAAACACACGTCGAGACGGGGGGGCGTGCAAATGTCACACATCCAGTGCATCAAACTCAAAACTGTGAGGTGACAGCACAATCTCAAGGGTCAAATGCCCCCATCCTTCATCAGATCTGTTTAATTGAGCTAACTGTAGTGATGGGCGGAATTTGGGTACATGGCAGGAAGCAGACCTTGACACGTTGAAGTTACCCATATGGGCCCACCATTAAACTTAAACCTAATATGGATGTCTCTGAGACGGGAGAGGAAAACTCACAAAGTCAAAGGGAGAAAGGACAAACTGCACATTGAGAGGGACGGGGCTAGCAGGCAGAGCCACACTTTGGAGCCGTGGAGCTGTAGCATTAATCACTTCCTCACTGTGATGCCTATCTGGGAAAACTTTCATAAAAATTTGCTTTATCATTTTGCAGCCTTTGAAAAACTGAAATATGTTAAAAATGACTCATAAATGACTATGAGGCTGACAATATCTGCCTTTAATAATAGACCAATAAATGGCAATAAAGTGTGTTTCTATATAAGCAATGCATCTCCAGCTCATTAGCTCAGAGTCCTTAATGAACGATCACTGAACAGAACTTGAGATGGCTAAAAAAATGATTTAATGGATACACGTTGGGTAATTTAATGGATAACGGATAATTAACAAAGAATGACTAAGGTTCTGGTCAATGACGTCGGCAATGTGCCAGAAGAAGACGTGAACTCTTCAAGTACATACAAGATCTTAGTTACTGCTTTGGTATATTTTTAAACATTCTGACATAACCCATCGTGACCCGCCGTCAGTATTAAAGAAAACAGACAGATCCCCCCCAAGCCCTGCTGACCCCAATGCCCCATCCGTACACTGCACTGAACAGTAAAACGACTTTTCAGACTAGTCAATAGGACCCAGGTGTGGTCTACTTGTTAAATGTATTTATTATTTGCTCTCATCACTCCTGCACATCCTTATCATATTTTGATCACAGAGGTTATGCAGTTTTTTTTTAGTATCTGAGGATTAAAATGCAATCTCAGCTCAATGAAAATGCTTTAATATCAGCATTTTCCATTTTTTCCCTCCCATGTTTCATGATCTGTATTTTAGCTGACTTTAAAGCTTTTATTAGTAGCTAGGACAGTTTGTAAACTCTAAGCTGATTTTAGCACTCTCTTCTTTTTTTTTGTCCCCATTAACTAAATTAGAAGAGCTGCAGTGTACGTGCCATTCCCTGTCCTCCCCTGTTCCTCTGCGGTCATCGCAGCCCCGACTCCTGAGGACAGAACACTTGGGCTCTGCTGTCTGCAGTTTACACCCCAATGCAGTCCAGCTGTTCACCGTCACAGCAGCATGAGCAAAACCACTGTGGTGTGACGTGCAGGCGGTCTCACGGGGTGCCAACAACATCTTCAATCTGTTGTATAGGGGCATGTATAACCCAGCGTTAGTCATTTGGTTTAAACTGTCCATCTTCCTGTCTTTCTCAGCACTGTCCATCAGCCGCCTGCCACAAGTGCTACAGTTTCATGCAGACTGTGATTTAGCGGCAGAGCAGCCACATACTGCAGATTCAAACACTAATCCCATCTCACAGATTTGACCCTGACCAAAGCTTTAAATTCTTTCCTGAATAACAAACGGAACTTCCCTGGAAGTTGTAATGTGCTGTTCATGTGAAGTCATGTGGAGTCCTGAGCTCATACCTGGCCTGCTCACTGTGTTTACACATTCTCCCTTTGTCTGTTCTCTGAAATGAAGTGAGTTTTCTCTGCTTCTTCTCCCACATTCTAAAGATATGAAAGTTATCTTATTTGGACACTGTGAGTTAGCACTATATGGACTGGCATCCCATGCAGGGTTGATCCAATCCTGCTGTGACAGACCCTGGCCTCTGTGACCATGGATTGAGAATAAGCTGAGACGAGAATAGGCCATTCAACCCAACACACAGGTCCATCCTCTTCACCTAGATTGTCCAAAGTAACATAAAGTCAAGATATGTAGGTCAATAAAGTCCAGCTCTTCACAGCATTGCTTGGCCATTTATTCTGCATCTGTGGTTCTTTGTGGGAAGAAAAGATTCTTAATATTTTGGCAATAACTGCCTTTAAAGAGCTTCTAACAGTGTCCCCCGTGTTCTTAATGCAGACTTTATTTAAAAGTAACAACTGGGATCCATTGTACTAAATCCCTTCATAATTTTGAACGTTTCAGTCATGACCCCTCTTAATCTACGTTTCCTTAAATTTAAAAGATTCAACAGACCTGCAAGTCTCAGAATCAACATTGGCGCTCTTCTCTGGATCTCCTCTAGTGCTGCTACAGTATGTCCTTTACATAATATGGAGAGCAAAACTGAATGCAGTACTCCTGATGAGACCTTGATGGTGTGTTATGAAACTCTACGTGTAACCTCCTTCTTATTGTGCTCCAAACCTTGTGATATACAACCAAGCATCTTATTAGCTTTCTTGAGCACTTCAACACAATGTCTGGACTTAAACAGTGATATGAGAGAGAGAGAGGGATAGATAGATAGATAGATAGATAGATAGATAGATAGATAGATAGATAGATATATAGATAGATAGATAGATAGATAGATAGATATATAGATAGATAGATAGATAGTATAGATAGATAGATAGATAGATAGATAGATAGATAGATAGATAGATAGATAGATAGATAGATAGATAGAAAGGAAAGACACTATATAACAGTTCCAGTTTATTTTGCAAATTCTCTCATTGCACTAAGTATTATAGTTCAGTTGCGGCACTGATTTATTTGCGTGAATCCGATAGACTGGCTGCTGGCAGAGGGGAGGGGAGGCAGGACTTCAGGAGTAGGGAGCCGGGCAGGCCTCACTCATGTGCCAGCCTCCGTTCAAGTCGCTCTAACTCTCGCCACGTGTTGGAGCATACCTTGCCTCTGCTTAGCTAGCGATACCTGTTTCATCAGCAGACATTATCATCTAGAGATTGTTAAAGAGTAACGTTTGACATTTTTGAGAAAAAGAGATCACAGCCACGTGTGTTTTAGAGGGTAGGTGCTCATTGGCAGAGATATCATGGCCACGTGCTCTTCTCCCCACGTGGGGGATGCTCTCCCATCAGAGCTGAACACGATCAGATACAGTGGTAATGTTTGACATTGGAGTGTATCTACCATCCGTCTGGCCAGAGATACCTTGCCAACTTTTTACATTTTTACAAAAGAGATCACAACAACATTCTCTCTTCTCATAGCAAAATCAAAAATATTGTACATCAAGAGGCCCTCGGATACAAAAGCTATCAATATAAATTCTTCTCAATACAAATGATTACATTTTCGCTTAATTTTTTTATTGGTTTTTAAAGTTTGTTCTGTTTCACTACTACGCAGGTGGAGCCACAGGGGACAGCTAGTAATTAATAATTTAGAAAATTCCTCCTAAATGGTGCTCATCTGAAAAAGCGTTACATAAAATACAGATGCCTGGATCTCATATTAAAAAACAATTTGTATTTATGTATTGTATTACATATCTATGTTTTACTTTTGAATTAAGTCAGATTCTTTTTTTTTTTTTAACAAAAATGAGTAACAATCTGAGAGCCCTTTGGCCTTTAAAATGTACTTCATGACACCGACAACAATAAATCAGCAGGCTCCCTGCTTTACTGAGGGAATTTCTGATGGATCTCTGCTAGCTGCAATGATACTATGTGTCAAGTGATTTCATTATTCTGACCAAAATGTCTGCAATATGTGTTGGAGCGCTGGAATATAATAAAGTTCAGCAAGCTGTAAATGTATAAAAAATGCTATCCCTTACAGTATATGCCATCTATCAAAAATAAACACATAAATAAAAACACCACCTCATATGGCGTGCTAAACTGCAAGGCCCACATGGAAACAGCGTTAGTGTGGAGTGAATTTTGACAACCTGGGACAAGGTTTAGGAATACTTGAAATTTCATCTCTCCAACTAATGAATGAATTGTTAATAATAATAAAATGACAATGGGAATTAAAAACAGTCGCAGCTCACAGGTGGTGGAAGTTCTTGGTTGGCCGTCCGTGCGTTTTATATTTGTAATTATTATTTTCTATTAACATTAGAAAGTGTTTATTAGACCAATAAGCACAAGAGAGGGATGAACAAGGGACAAGGAACAGTAACACACAGGACAGAAAACAAACTGTGGTGCCTGTGGTGCAGGGTCGCTCACCCAAATGTGCCCACAAGAATCACAGAACCTACAACAGCAGTCCTCCAGGAGGAAAAGGCAAAGTAATGGCCCTACGATAAAGCAAGACTAACTGCATGAATCATATCATGCAAGGAAAAGAAGCAGACATGTTGGTGAAACAATTTGATTTTAACCACACAAAACAGGCTGACGGTCATACATAGAAAAGCAGCCAAAGGCCAAATCCAGAATTGAGCAAATAAAACAAAAAATCTGAGGTCAAGAAACAGGAGAAGACTGGAGTCATAAAACAAAAACAACAAAAAAATATTAAAACTTGTTAAACCAAAGAACACTGAGGGGAAAATGAAAAACCGCAAGGCTCTAAACCAACAAAGCAAGCTGTCAAAAATGAAGCAAAATGTGGTGTGAGGTCTTCAAAATGTTCCACAAAGCAGGCCAGGACCTTCACCATCCTGTCCAAATAAGGTGGACTCCAAGTCAGCCAGTTCCCAACTCCCACCTTCAAGCTTTGGCCTACACAGGCCCAGAAAAGGGAGCCTGCTGTAAAACATTTAAAACATATACTGTACAACAAATGTCCAACAAATATACTAAAACATCCTCCATGGGAGAGCTAGGCCGTGGCTTGTGAACAAAAGGGCAACATTGGTAAATGGTTTATCATATTTGTGGATTTTCTTATACTGGGAAATCAGGAAGCACCAAACAAAAAAAAAAAAAAACAAAAGTAAGTGATTTCAAGGCTTTGTAACACAACAATAATGACAGCTTGGCCTATCAATGCTAGTGCTGCTGCCTTGCAACAAGGAGACGGGGCTCAACCAGTGCTCCCTGTGTCTAGTCTGCACGTTCTCCTTGGGTCTGTACAGATTTCCACCAGGTGCTCCAGTTTCCTCCCGCAGTCCAAAGCTGTGCTCGTTAGGTGGATCGAAGTTGCTAAACTGGCCCTAGCGTGTGTGTGTGCGTGTGTTCATCCTATGATGGGCTGGCAACCCGGCCAGGGATTGTTCCTATGTCGTTTGCTCCAACTTTCCCATAAGAAAAGTAGGTTTAGAAAATGGATGGATATGAATAATAATCATTACAAAGTTGAAGGTAATTTCGAAGAGAGGATTTGCACATCACAAAAAGAGGAGGAATTTACCATATTAGCATTACATAATGTATCAGCTGTCAAGATACAGAAAAATCACATATTCTTAATCATAAATAACCTGTTTATTGCATAGCAGTATCATTTATGTTTCATTCAGCTATGGAAATGTTCTTCTCCTTATCGTAAATAAAATCTTGGAATTCTGCTACTGACTTCCTTTTTATTTGATGAGATTCATGTTCTTTCTGTCAGAAGGCCTTCACTTGAGTTATGCTTGATGGGGTGATGTGTGCTTTGAGTGTTACTTGTTTAGATATCCACCATGTTTCAGTTGGATTAGATACATTGGGTACAGCAGTACGCTGTATGTTTGTCAGTCATTTTCACCCATTCTAAGCTTTTTGTTAGATCAGGGACCATTTTGTTACGGTCTCCTGGTCTTATAGATTCAGTCAATGCGACATCCACAAGACTACATCTGGCAGAGTATGCAGCACAAGTCCTCTTCCAGGCATTGGTCTGGTGATGTCTGGACTGCTACAACCGTCTGCCGGCAGGGGTAGTGCCATGTGTCACCAAGCCTGTGCAGATGATGGCAGGCAGTGTGTGGTGCAGTGCTTAAGACCTGGGATCAGATCCCATCGATGACACAGTGTGACCCTGAGCAAGGCGCTTCACCTGCCTGCACTCCAACTGGAAAAACAAGAGAAATGTAACCAATTGTATCTCAAATGTTGTAAGTCACATTAGATAAAGGTGTCAGCCCAGTAACAGTACTAATGACTGAAAACGTAGTGGCATACCTGGTGTTCAATCAGCCGAGGTGGGCACACGTCACTCCTCTATTCATATCACTGCACTGGCCCTTTGTAGCAACACGTATTAAGTTCAAGTCCTTGACGTTTGCCTACAGAGTAATCAATGGGTCAGCAACAAAATATATATACAGTAATCCCTCGCTATATCGCGCTTCGACTATCGCGGCTTCACTCTATCGCGGATTTTAAATGTAAGCACATCTAAATATATATCACGGATTTTTCGCTGGTTCGCCGCTTTCTGCGGACAATGGGTCTTTAATTTAGGTTACATGCTTCCTCAGTTTGATTGCCCAGTTGATTTCATACAAGGGACGCTATTGGCGGATGGCTTAGAAGCTACCCAATCAGAGCATGTATTACATATTAACTAAAACTCCTCAATGCTAAAAGATATGCTTCCCGCGTGGCGCTTGTTTTGTTTGCTTCTCTCTGTCTCTCGCTGCCTGACGGAGGGGGTGTGAGCAGAGGGGGCTGTTTACACAGTGGCTGTTTGCCTAGAAGATAGGACGCTCCTCTACAAAATGCCGCTTTATCGCCGTGCTTCTGTATACTTAAAAGTACGTAATGATTTTTTGATTGTTTGCTTTTCTTAGCGAGCGCTGCTCCTTTGAAGATAAGATATGTTTGCATTCTTTTAATTGTGAGAAAGAACTGCCATCTCTGTCTTGTAATGAAGCACAGTTTAAACGTTTGACTAAAGGGTGTTATTTCATGTCTAGAGGGCTCTAATAATGTTAACAGTGTGGGAGAGTTTATAAGGGCTTAAAATATATAAAAATAACCACACAAACATATGGTTTCTACTTCGCGGAAATTCATTTATCGCGGCAGAGTCTGGAACGGATTAACCGCGATAAACGAGGGTTGACTGTATATGGAGACACTTAAGAGGTCCCGTGCTCCTTCCTGACCACTCGGGTCGACTGATGAATGGCGACCTCTGCACGGCATCAAATCTTTTCATGTGTAACTCATGTAACTCATTTCCATTTCAACGTATGACTTCCTCAGTGTGTTTAAGGAGCGTGTGAAGAACCTCCTGCCTGGTGAATTTCTGTCTAACTGATAACTCGCTTGTATTTTGTTATGAGATTTTCACTTGTGATGGTCAATTTTATAATGCCGTCCTGTAACACTTGTTTCAAAATATTTCCCCAGACCCAATTATGTTGACCTCTTTTCTAATTCAATTTGGATAAAATCTTCTGCTTAGCAAATAAATGTAAAAATTGTAAATGTCACACCAACCAACTAATACTGAAAATGGCAACGTCCAGGAATGTGATATTTTAATGAATACCACTCTTAAAAAACTGGAATAGCCAACCAAAGGTACTGTAATGCAGAGCTCAAAAGGGATGGAGAAAGTTAAAAACAAACCATGAAAGAAGATAATAAATGTTTTCAGTGTTTTTTTTTTTTGCACACTGTACTAAGCCCCAAAGGGAAATTGTCTTTTCGCCTGACCTTTTGGGGGTCAGAGTGCAGAATCAGCAATTGTACCGTCCCCCGGAGCAATTTTCAGGTTAAGGGCAGCAATAATTTGTCAAAAAGGTATAATAATAATAATAATAATAATATGAAGATTAGAAGGTAAAATAGCTGCCCAAATTACCTGACAGGTTTGAAGGACATACAGTAACTTATTGACAAGTTCACACTCTAACTCCAATCTATAAAAGCCCCTGGTGCTGAACATCTAATGAGGAGCGCACACTGCATGTGTTATTTATGGCTTGTGGAAGACATTAATATTATCACGATGTGCATCAGAAGGCTTTCTTTGTTTGGCCACAGATATCTTGCTGCTGGCTTCAGGTACATTTTTTTTGTCAGCCTGGCAAAGACATACTTGCCAATTCTATTCTCGGCCCTTCAAGGCTTATGTCCATTGTGTCCTGATGGGTCTGGATGCCCCAAAGATTGATTCCAGGAAGAAACCTGAAAGTAGATATCAATGATGTTTACAATAGCTGCTTACTGCAACAGACAGTTGAGTTCAGAGTGGGAAGGTGGGCATTATGAAGAAATGGGGACTGCCATGCGTGGGAGGAAGGAGAAGGAGAGAAAGAGAACTCAGGGTGAAAAGCAACATTGCTGCCTCTCACAACTGCCAAGGAATCCTTCATGGATCAGTGCTGAGGCTGCTGCTCTTTTTAGCATACAAAAAAGATCGACACAAGAATATAATCAATGAGCTGGTGAAGTTTGCAGATAATACCACACTAGGTGGAAGGGCAAATAATGTGGAATCAGCTAAACTGTTACCGAGGGACTTGGACAGACACAAGCTTGGCCACATTTTATGAAAGTAAGTGTAAAGTGTCACATTTAGCAAGTAAAAGTGTTAGATTTGAATACACGATGGGAGGTCTGGAACTTGAAAGTACTTCTTATGAGAAGGACCTGGGAGTCACAGTGGACTTGTCACTATCTAGACAGCGGACAGAAGCGATTAATAAAGCTAATGAGAAGTTAGGTTACATATCACAAGGTGAGGAGTACAAGTAAAGAGAAGTTATGTTTAATTTACATAACACACTAGTGAGGCTTCACCTGGAGTACTGCATG
The DNA here is from genome assembly GCF_016835505.1 of Polypterus senegalus. Taxonomy (NCBI): domain Eukaryota; kingdom Metazoa; phylum Chordata; class Cladistia; order Polypteriformes; family Polypteridae; genus Polypterus; species Polypterus senegalus. The sequence goes on along the minus strand of NC_053170.1, from coordinate 28,333,752 downwards.
CAGTTTTGGTCTCCATATTACAAAAAAGACACAGCAGCACTAGAGAAAGTCCAGAGAAGATCAACTAGAGGTATGAGGAGAGATGGAAGGAGGTGAACCTTCCCAGTTTAAGCAACTGAAGAGTAAGAGGTGACATGATTGAAGTGCTTAAAATTATGAAAGGAATTAGTCCAGTGGATCCCAGTTGTTACTTCAAAATAAATTCTGCAATAAGAACAGTTGGAAACTTGTTGAGGGCAGATTTTGTGCAAATATTACAAAAGTTTTTCGTCATGAAAAGAACCAGACACATGGAATAAATGACCAAGTTGTGTGGTGGAGAGTAGGACTGTCAGGACCTTCTTATCTCGACTTGATGTTAATTTGGACAATCTAAGTCACAGGTGCTGAACTAACTCCAGACCTGGAGGGCCGCAGTGGCTGCAGGTTTTCATTCTAACCCTTTTCCTAATCAGTGACCAGTTTTCACTGCTAATTAACTTCTTTTCCCTTGTTTTTAAGGATTCAGTCCTCTGAATTGATTCTTTTCTTCATTAAATGACAGCCAAACAGAAATGAGATGTGAGACGAGCCAACAGATGACCAACCAGTTTCACTCTAACCTGTTTCTTAATGAGAAGCCAATTCTTGCTGTTAATTAAACCCGTTATTTAATTCCTTTGCTTGTTGCTGCTCTCATTCTGCCATAGCAGACATTTCCAAAACTGTTGATTTTCTGTTTTTTCTAAGAACATTGTCAAAACGTTTTGGTGACCTGAGAGATCAACCTTACTGAGACCTTCACCTTTCTTTATTTTCAGATATTGTGTGATGGGCACAGGTGAGCTGGTCATGTGGCAGCTTGTTTTGTGTCTCATTATTGTTTGGCTGCTAATTAAGGAAAAGGGAACAACTAAGGGGCTTGAGTCAAGTTGATTAAAAACTAAGGCAAAAGAAGTTAATTAGCAGCAAAAACTGGTCACTAATAAAGAAGATGGTTAGAATGAAAACCTGCAGCCACTGTGGCCCTCCAGGACAGGAATTCGACACCCCAGATCTAGGTGAACAGGATGGACAAGCTCGTCGGGCTGAATGGCCTGTTCTCGTCACACCTTTTCTAATATTTTAAGCTTCTAATTCCAGTTTCTGCTTTGAGTGGGCCTAAGTTTCTACTTTTGTCTGTGTCCCTTTATGTTGAGATTGAGGTCCTTGTCGGCAGAAACCCCTGAAAGAACTGCATTCCCAAGTTGATATTATTTGCTACATTCTATATTATTTATCAACCTGCTTAAATCAAGTGTAAGGCTGGAAAAAGCCAGAGCTTATTCTGTAAGATGATGTTTAACGTGGAAATCAGCCCAGGATGGGTAACACAGCTAAGAGGCATCCATCCGTTACCTCAGGCTCTTTAGTCTACTACACGTTTACCAGGGCTGCAGATATATGGGAGGCTAGGCAGGAATAAACACTCGAGGCGACATCCAGCAGGATTCATCCATCAATTTTGTGAAGCTGCCTAGTCAAGAGGGTCCAAACCTTGGACTGGAGTTTACCATAACAGCACAGAGTCTAAGGCCAAGGACCAATCCTGGATGAGCCCCAGCAATAGTAATGATGAAGAATGAATGAGCTGATTTACCTTCAATCAGACTCAAGCTACCATTTTGAAAAATTATGAAGAACTATGCTTCTTCTTTAGTATTCAAGAGCTGTCTCCATTTTGAAGGATGCAGCACTGTTTAGCACAACCGGGGTTGCAAGACATCCCGATTTGAGCGGGACTGTCCCAAGTTCAACAGACAAATGCTGAGCCCCACATTGCCTTTGAAAATGCCAACAGAAAAAAATTGTATGTAGAAACAACATCTTAATTAAATTTTTATATTGACTAGTTAAAGAGATTCTATACATTTTTGTAGACAGCCTGGCGCACCACCATTTCTGAATAAAATATGTAACTGTCAGCTAAATCCGAGTGTTTGAATTGCGTGTATTTTTGCACATCATGTACTTGTGTCATCTTGGCTGCCCGTGCTCGTGTGTAACTCGTTTTGAAAGTGAAGCGATACTGATGAAGACTTTGCAACTAACAATGTTGGTTGTATTTACAGACAGTATATCGTGTCATATTATATGAAACATAAAACCTATTACAAGATATATCAAACGTGCCGTACTTCTGTGACTATGTCATATATGTTTTCTTTTATATATTGTGGAAACCAGGGATGTTCCAGCTGCCCTAACCCCGACACAGACAGGCAGAGACACAAGTTCCAGCACAACACACGTGGGAAACACTTTTCCCTTTCTCCCCACAAAAATGTTTGCTCACTGAATGTTTGTTTTTCACCCATTCTGAGCAGACTCTGGTGTCAGATGTGAACATTAACTGAAGCTCCTGATGTGTATCTGCAGGATTTGATGCATTTTGCTGCTGCCACATGAATGGCTGATTTAATAATTGCATGGATAAGCAGATGTATGGGTGTTGCCTAATAATTTGCTCTGTGAGTGTTTGTTATGTTATGTTATACGCTGCCTTCCACTCCCCTCGGTTTTTAGAGGCACCAATCAACCCTGAGCAGACCAGCCACATGGCAACTGATAAAATATTGCATGTCGAGTTAAATAAATCTCTGTGGCTATAGATTGTGAACTTTTATTCCATGTGGGTACAACAGTGCGAGTGAACAAAGTCTCTCTACTCCTGTTCTAAATCCGCTTCAAGCCTGGGTCCATGACAGCTGGCCCAGTTTCTATTCTGATAATTAAAATAGCACTTTGGAATTGTGTTGCAAATTTTCTGTCCCACACGCGTTAGAGGGGCGAATCATTGCAATATCTTGCTAGATCTCAGTGGTCCAAAGCTGCACTGCAACTGAACCTTTCCTATGACTGAGAGGTCACAACTTCCATGGCTTTCTTCTGCAAGGAAAAGATCGGACAGAGTGAAACAAATCCAAACAACTGCCAGTAAGTAAAAAGCAAAACAAAACAAAACACGCACACAGCTTTACGAACTAAATTTTGCTATGAAGGAAACTGATCAAAATGGAGGCACTCCAAGGATATAAAGGAGTACTGACATGACCAGGAACAAAATACTGGGATCCTCCAAGTCCTCTTACAGGGTGAGATAAGAAGCCCAGGAAGACTCCTAAGTCCTTGTTAAATGTATTCAAGTTTTCACGTCAGTTTTCTCACAATTGTGATAACTGAAGCTAGCAATGTTACACAAAGGCATATTTATAAATAAAAAATGCCTCACCAGGGGCCTCATTCATAATGCCGTGTGAAGAATTCACACTATAACATGGCGTATGGACAAAAGCGGAAATATGTGTACGCACAAAAATATCCAGATGCATAAATCTGTGCGAACGGCAACTTCCACGTTCTTCTGTTTCATAAATCCCGGTCAGCGTGAAAAGTAATGCACGTGCCTGCTGTCCCGCCCCAACTCCTCTCAGAATTACATCTCTTTGAATATACAAATCAATATAAATAGCCCTTAAGCTCAGCATTCTGTGAAAAGGCAATGGCAAAAGCAAGGGGTAAATAGATGAATTTCAGCGAATATGAACTGAAGGAAAGGAAGAATGTATTATTTGTTAGTTTAAACAATGGTATAAACAACAAAAGGAAGTTGATCGAGTGACATAGAGTGTCAGAGAAACTCGAAAGCTCAAGTTGACAAAGTCGCACAGTGCCTGAAATAAAACATAAGTTGTCAGATATCAAAGTCGTCGTGAAAAGGCGAGTCGTAGCCCACCATCTGACTGTCATATAAAAGCTTATTAGGGTACAGAGAAAAAAAAATAGGCACACAGTGGGACAAAAACACGAAATGTCAACTTTAATCTCTAAATCTCCACTTTAATCACGTAGTTTATTTTGTCATTAAAGTAGGACATCATAAACTTCATCTTAAAATCATTTAATTTGCTAGTTTCTCAAATCCCATCATAACTAAAGTAGCACATTAAATGCTTTGTTTTGTATTTGATCTTCTATGTGCTCTATGTGTGTGAATCACTACGTGCTTCTTAAACCGTCTTTCTCTTCCTCCGACAGGACACAGAATCCATTACATTCGTGATATTACAGCTGTCTGAATAATTAAAATACTGAGATGTATACTTGATATAATTTTCATGATGATAGGAGTTAAAGCACATTATTAAACATGAGAACACGGTGGCGTAGTGATTGTTCATGTCTCACACAAAATGCTTGCTGCGCCATATGCAACCTTCCATGAAATACTTTATTGCAGCAGTAGTGTCTCTTTCAAACGTACTAACCTCCAATTCCTGTCCTTCCTTTTCTTTCTCCAAGTAACCAATTGCCACACAATCAGCTCTGTAATAGACGTTAAGCCATCTGTAAGCTTAGAGCGCCGATTCTTCAAAACATTTAAGGAACATTGAAATATCCCTTGTCGCGGCAGCCCCAGCAAGAATACAGCACTAGGCATGAACAATCCGTGAACAGAGCGCCGGTACCTTGCTAGCGCTGTGGCACTGTGTCTTCACATGTTTAATTATTAACAATATAGATTATTTACATGAAGTTAAAGTTTTATCTGTATAATATAATAAACATATTTTGCTGCATTTAATCTTAAAAATTATATCGTCATCATATGTAAATACAAGCTTTATAAAGTGGCCCAGGTTGTGCAATATTATGACTGTAGTGCAAGTTTACAGTGAGGTGATTATACTTATAAGTACAAACAGTTCTACAAGGAGCACTTGATGAACTGATTGAGTGCGTTTAGAGTTCTTGGGATGAAACTGTTTCTGAACCGTGAAGAAAGGCCCTGAAGCGTTTGCCGTATGAGTGCAGTTCAATAGACAGCATGGCTGAGGCAGCGTGTGCTTGATGCTGTATACTGATAATTCTTTTTCCGATCAGCTACTGTACAGCTGTGATTCACACTCAGATACAGTGATATAAATATTCAGAGTGGTGCAGTGAGAGTAATATGGAAAAAGATGATCCGCTGTGGCAACCCCCAACAGGAGCAGCTGAAAGAAGAAGAAGAAGGTGTAGTGAGAGTAACAACGCTAAAGCAGCTATGGTATTTAGAATAGTTTGACCATTCTGCGGACCATTATATTGCTACAGGTTAATTACAATCAGATGCATTAAACTAATAAACACCATGCGGTTAATTTCAGTGTATTTATAAAGCCGCGTCAGGGATGTGGATCTAAAAAAGAAAGGGAAACCACACTGGAACAGTAGCACTGCTTTGATGCTGGGTGCCGCCAGTTTGTAAAACCAAGCGGAGAACTTGCGTATGCCACGGTTGGAGCTACTGTGAAAATGTGTAGGGCTTTACGCCATTTTTGTGCATACGCAATGTTTATACATGAGGCCCGAAGAGCTTATGATTATGGCCAACACTCCACCAGAAGAAATGTGATTGACTATGGATAAAATTTTAAATGCTAGCCCACTTAGGATTTTTGTTTCTTACCACAAAGCTCTTCTTTTTTAGTCGTTTTTGTATAATATAGGGAAGCACCTATTGTTGTTGTTCCATTTGTCTGTCCACAGGCCCTTAACCTTCAATTGCTCCAGGGGCGCTGTACAACGGCTGACCCTGAGCTCTGACCCCAAGGGGTATGCGAAAACTAACAAATTCCTAATACGAGAAATTGTATAAGGCGAAATAAAGAACAAAAGAAAAAAAAGCTTGCTTTAAAAAAATCTAAAATGCAATAAAGTTTCATAATTCACAAGAATGTCTTACAAAGGAGAGAAACCTCTGTTTGATAGTATATAGCTTTTCTATAACTCTGAGCCCCCAAAAAGTGGCTTCAATGGTATGTACCTAATCCATTTGGAATGGGCTAGTTTTTTGGTCAACTACATGATTTTGGAATATAACCTTTTTAAAGGACCATAGCAACTGTGATCAGGAGAACACTCTAGTGTGAAGGAGTTTTTAACTCCTGTCTCTTTGTAAATCTATTTGCTCTGATTACTGAATTTTGTTTTCTGGAATTGTAGATTAAGATTTTTATGTTTAGGATTGTCTTTTAGGCAACTCCTTTTTTGCCTTTGTTTGTTCTTTTCTAACAAATCCTTTTTTTTAATATAAAGATTTCTTGTTAGCCCTGTTCATGCAAATGACGGTTTTCTGTTATACTTGTTCTGGTGGGGATTTTGCTATATTTTGTGACATTTCTAATTATTTGCCAGCTTCCCATTTTTGAAGTCTGCTAGGCCTGAAGCCGGGATTAAGCAGTTTTGAGGATAGCAGGATTTGGGGTGAGTCTCCTTGGGCAGGCTGGTAAGTTAAGGCCCTGCCTTTACGGTCTTTTTAAGAGGTCTCACTCCCATTTTGCTGTTTTTGGGCCTCCTAATGACAACATGTTATATCGTAAAATGCTATTAATACATTAATTTTATATGCTAATATGTGTAATGACATTCTAATATGTTACTATGTATTATGACTATATTACAAAAATATTTAATAAATAAAAATGTGACATCTCCATCTAAATAAACAAAATTTTTAAAACTTCATCTTCTATGAAGTCTCAAAAAGCACCTGAATGTTACAGCAAGCCTATGTTTTCTACCTTGTCTCATTTCTCATGATGAGACTGAATAACAAAGGAGGAAAAAAATAACAAAAGGACGAATAACAAAGGAGAAACACATAACAAAAGGACGAGTTATTAATACTTCTGAGGTTGTGTACTTTACTACCTTACAATTAATAACAAAAGGCGCATATGACTTCCACAGTGATAGCCCCAACTTGCGGGTACAGTAGGCACACTGTGGACAAAACCTGAAAATAAATTAAGTATTCAAGGCAAGGCTTCCCAGCGGACGAGATTAATCACAAAAATCTGACATACTGCAATCAACGGCAGCAGAGAAGCATAAGCCTGACTGACTGGCTGGCCGTGCTGTTAGTTTTAGGGCAATGTGAGCTCAGGCATCATCATTAACCTCCAGAACCAACAAACACCTTTTATATGCTGGGTCAATTGCAAACACCCATAAAGGTTTAACAGTATATTAAATTAATATAACTGGCAGCAATTAATTTACAACATTGTGCCTTGTAGATATAATTTGACTTAATAAGCCGTCTGTTTAACATAGCAAACAGTCTGCTCATCAACAAAGTACGAGCAAAACTGTTTCGAAAAATGTGACGGTAATACGCACAGAAACACATTCAGAGAATATCACCAAAAAGGACAGTAAATGGCATATTTTGGTTTAAAATAAAAACCAAAAAAGACTGTCTAATCAAAGATGAATCAAAAGAAAAGAGCCACACTATTACTGATGTGCTGCCAGCTTGGGCAAAAGAACCTGTGGGGAAAAAAAAAAGGATTAGTGAGCGGCACATCTTCAACGGCAGAGACTGCAGAGAGTTTAATGTGAATGTGTGTTTAATTCAACTCAAAGAATTCCTATCATGTGCACTTGCACTTATGAGGCTAGTGTGGTAAAAAAAAAATACAATATACAAAATGAAAGGCAAAATAAACACGAAACTTAATGTTATAATTTGAGAAACATCACACAATATTTACAAATATAAATGTGGGTTTTTTTAATTGTAAAATCCGACTGTCCTGGGTCAGCCACACTGAAAGACGGATGCTGTAGGCAAACTACACCAAATGCATTAGGATAGTAGATGTCTGAAAATAGGGGCTTTATATGGCATGACGTATCCACTCAAAATATACGTAGGTTTATAGGGTCCTTATTCTCATATGTAAGCAGTTCAATGAAATTCATACTTGCATATGCATAAGCTAATCAACATGTAACACGTCGACACTCTCCAATGCCATTCTTAGTGAGTTATAAAGATCTTAAGGCCCTTACACAACTTTTCCAGCAATTTTCAGGCCAGTCTTGTGGTGCGACATCCCCAGAGGCTTCGTCCAACCACTCTGCGACTCAAACCAACAAAATCAAACAGGTCTGATTCAGTAAGCGGTGAGACCATCTCTGTGTGCATCTGAGCTGACAACAAATAACATTTCAGCGGCAAATACAGAAGGAACTCGGGTGTTTCGGACCTCACAAAGAGAAGAGATGCCTGCCTGTCTGATGTCCCGTGCTTTGTGTGTCACGACAGAATGGAAAAACCCAGCGATTTCTATAAGTGTAATGTAGGCGACAAGATCAGCAACTGCTGTCGTCAAGTTTGATATTTCCTTCAACCAGAAGTCATCTAATGTGACACCAACTTTAATTATCTCAAACGTCTGTCTGCCTTAGCTCAAACCACAAATGTTTCTGCCATGTTCTATAAGGGCAGCAGGGGACTGGGTTACATATCATAAAAGATAAACATTTATATACATGTATATTTACACAGCATATGTTTCTAAGCTATGTATAAATAAATATATATATACTGTATATATATAAACATCTATGCATGGAAGTGCGTGTGTCTGTCCAGCCCGGAAATGAAAGGTGGAGTAAGGGCTCCACCTCAGAGGAAACAGAAAACCAAACGTCTACGTGTTGAAGTGTGTCTGTCTGTTTGTCAGACCCAGAAGTGTGAGACTACTACAGCCGGCAAGGCGGCCCCAAGTTAACGTGTCGGAAGAAGAAAGCGACTCTGTTACTAAAGTAAAACCGCTGAGAAAAGAGAAACTCTTACGCAAGGGAGATGAGCACATCAGCAAAATGAAACCTAGGAGAGAGATGCCCAGAGTAGTTCCTTTGATTTAACCTGACATTTCTACATTTCAATTTTTTTTCTGACGATTTCAATAGTTTCTAGGACCCCGGGTTTTTTACAGCACGGGCTTACACAGCTAGTATATATATATATATATATACTAGCAAAATACCCGCGCAGTGGAGAAGTAGTGTGTTAAAGAAGCAATGAAAAAGAAAAGGAAACATTTTGAAAATAATGTAACATGATTGTCAATGTAATTGTTTTGTCACTGTTGTGAGTGATGAGTGTTGCTGTCACATATATACATACATACACACACATATATACACACAAATACATATATATATATATACATACACACACACATATATAAACATATATATACATATACATACATATCTACATATATACACACACAGCTATTTCGTATCAGTGCAATACGCTGCTTGCTAAAACGGATAACTCCCGCTCTTACGTGCAATTCTGCGTGGATATTATGAACTATCGTATTTGTTGAAGTTCTATTTAAATTTTAAATAGAAGGAATTTTTATTTAGTCGACAGAAATATTTTTGGTAGGAATGGTAAAAACAGACAGGAATATTATTCGTGAATAAATCAACTCAAACCTTAAACAACTTATAATATTTTGCTCTCCATAAAAATATATCCTGTCTAAATTATACAAGTTAGAAATAAAGTAAACGTTAAAAGAACAAACATTCAAATTTCTTTAGTCTTATGTAATTTTAGATAAAAAATAAACTTAGATTTTAAATATCCCAAAAGATTTTGCTCTCCATAAAAATATATCCTGTCAAAATTATACAAATTCAAATATGAACATGGTGCATAACAAAACCTAGAAATATAAATAAAATGTGTTCTTTTCAGCAATAACAAATCAAATCATTCAGTTGTCTTTGCTCATATGTCATTTTAGAGCTGGACGCCTGGCATCTTTTTTTGGCCACAGGTTCGTTTCTGTTTGGTGTGAGGTTCTGTGTTGTGGAGATTCTCAGGATGGATTGCAGGTGCTCATCAGTGAGGCGACTCCTGTGTGCTGTTTTGTTAGTCTTTATCACTGAGAAGAGCTTCTCACACAGATATGTGCTACCAAACATGCACAAGGTTCGAGCCGCATGTAGACGGACTTTTTGTTCTTCAAAGTCACCAAAGCGCCGTGCAAACTCAGTGCGCTCAGTTTATCAGCAAAGTGCGTATTTGGGAACACCGTAGTGACGACTTGGTTTAACATTACTTGGCAACAGGGAAAGTGGGGCAAGTTGCACTGGTGCATTTGTGTCTCCCATAAAAGCAGCTTCACTTGAAATCACTTTGTGATTGTGCACGGGTTAAAACGTCCGCTGAAGTGTCAGATTCTTATTTAATTCTTCTGCTTTCTGTATCTTCTGCATTGCATTGAGGTTACCCTGATGTTTTGTCTCATAGTGCCGTCTTAGATTAAATTCTGTAATTACAGCCACATTAGCTCCACAAATGAGACACACGGGTTCAGTAAACATATACTCAGCCTCCCATCGGTTTTTAAAGGCTCTATTTTCAGAATCAACTTTTCTCTTCAGCATCGTGTGAGCTAGCTTCGCAATAACTTGCAGCATCATAAGCTAGACTTGATTAACGCGTTAAGTGTTATATATGTGTATGTTACATATATATATATACCCACGTATCGCAGCGGAGAAGTAGTGTGTTAAAAAAGGTAGAAAAAGAAAAGGGAACATTTTAAAAATAACGTAACATGACTGTCAATATACAGTATTTGTTTTGTGAGTGTTACTGAGTGTTGCTGTCATCAAGGATTTGATTATCATTATTTCTTTCAATCAGGTTCGTATTTGTAGGATGTGTTGTGTTCAAGTTACATTCCGTGTTTGTCAATCGTTGTAAAGATGACAGGTTTCATTCATCGATTCGTTTCTTACTGCATCAATAAACAGCTCGTCTTCTTCTTTATCTGAGACCTGACACACTGCATGCACGGGTTTTTTACACTGTCTTCCTTTAGCGGGACATTGACTTTTTCCACCGTGTGCTTTGTTTCCGCAGTAGCTGGATTTATGAATATGCTTGTATGTATCAGACGCTTCATATTTTTTGCTGCCTTCTCAATTGTGTAATTCGGTTTTTGTTCAGCGCTCTTTGGAACTGTTGCTTTTATCTGTGCACTCGTCAGTTCACGTGAGCGTCGGTGTACATGCATCGAAGTTTCCCAGCTGTGCTGGTGCCATCTCGTGCTATGTCCATGGCTGTATTTAATGTTACTTTAGTCCTGGCACTTAAAACTTTCTCTCGCAGTTTCGCTGAGTTTGTGCCAAACACCACCCTGACCATCTCATCTTCCTCTGCATAAGCACAGTCCTTCACCTGTGAATATTTAGTGGGAGTTTGCTATTGGATTGCCGCTGACGTTTGGCAGCCTGTCTATGAACTTAATTTAAAGTGTAGGTTTACATCGTGCTTTGTTTCCGAAGTAGCAGAACTCATGAATATGGTAGTATATGTCACTCGCTCGCTTCTTATTGTTTCGCTGCCTTCTCAATTATATAATGCATGTTTTCTTCAGCGCTTTTTGGAGGTCTTCCTGGTTTTCTATGTACTGCGTGATTACGTGGGAGGCGTGATGATGTCACACGAAACTTGCCCCCACGGGTTTCAAGCTCATCTCCATTACAGTAAATGGAGAAAAACAGCTTCCAGTTATGACCATTACGCGTAGAATTTCGAAATGAAACCTGCCCAACTTTTGTAAGGAAGCTGTAAGGAATGAACCTGCCAAATTTCAGCCTTCCACCCACACGGGAAGTTGGAGAATTAGTGATGAGTCAGTGAGTGAGGGCTTTGCCTTTTATTAGTATATATATATATATATATATATATATATATATATATATATATATATATATATATCCATCCATCCATTTTCTAACCCGCTGAATCCGAATACAGGGTCACGGGGGTCTGCTGGAGCCAATCCCAGCCAACACAGGGCACAAGGCAGGAACCAATCCAGGGTAGGGTGCCAACCCACCGCAGGACACACACAAACAAACCCACACACCAAGCACACACTAGGGCCAATTTAGAATCACCAATCGACCCAACCTGCATGTCTTTGGATTGTGGGAGGAAACCGAGTGCCCGGAGGAAACCCACGCAGACACGGGGAGAACATGCAAACTCCACGCAGGGAGGACCTGGGAAGCGAACCCGGTCTCCTAACTGCGAGGCAGCAGCGCTACCACTGCGCCACCGTGCAGCTATATATATATATATATATATATATATATATATATATATATATATATATATATATATATATATATATATATATATATATATATATATATACACGAGGGGTGTTCAATAATTTATCTATCTCAGTAGGAAAGAAAGTAGCAAGCATGTTGAATCAAGTATGGGGCCTATTGTGACTGACACGTCTCAAGGTTACTCATGCACAGTTGTGGCACAGTGCGAGTCTAACACTCCAAGAGACAGGATGTCAGGAGAGTCCCCGTGAGAATCAAGTAAGAAAATGCTTGATTTGGAGGAATGCTCAGTGATAAAATTTCTCACAAATGAAGGGAAAAAGCCAAAGGAGATCCATGAATGCATGACTGAAGTTTACAGTGAGTCTTCTTTGAGAGGACATGCAGCAAATGCCCAACATTTCAAGGACAACAGAAACCCCAGAGGTACGGGGACACCAGAGGCCTCTAGAGGGAGTTCCAGCCTGGTGTTACTGGAATAAAAACAGAGGATCCCTAAACCAAGAGTGATTTTGGAGCTTAGATAGCAGTTGTCTGAGTAGATGGTTTAAAGCTGCCTCTGGTATGATCACAAAGAGGTTGACCATGGCCAAACACACTAACACCTTGGTAAAGAAGACATGACAAGGTCTTTACCACTTTAGATGCCTCTGGGATTTCTGCGTGCCCACCAAAATACTTAATATCTTCTACACATCCACTACTGAAAGCATTCTGACAATGGAAGTATTCTGGAAGTATTACTGCCTGGGTTGGGAACAGCACACAGATGGACCACAAGGCTCTGCAGAGAGTGGTGTGATGAGCTGTACACAACACTGGACACGCACTTCCTAACCAATCGATGTCGGACTGGGGCAAAGAAAATTATCAATGATACCAGCATTCCGAAGAACGGCATCTATTCTGTATTGTGGTCAGTTATATATTATCGCTGCCTGACAACCAGCTGAGAGGGACTGACGAGGACCTTCTGCCCACAGTCTATCCGTATCGTGAATAAGGAAAGGAAAGTAGCTAGAATCACATGAATCACTATTGTTAAATCCCTTAAATTACATTTTTTATTTAGTTATATTTATTACTATCACATTTTTAAAATTCTATTAATGATTTTTAATATTTATAAAGTCACATACTATTGTTATTGACCTTTTGTGAATTTCCCCTTGGGATTAATAAAGTATCTATCTATCTATCTATCTATCTATCTTTTGTTATTCTTCTTAAAGGCACAATCATCGGAGCTGAACAACTAAGCATTTCACTACACATTGTACTCCATGTATAATTTTAATTTGACAAGCAAAATATAATTTGATCGGATTTGATAAAGTGATCGGGAGATGAAAAACATTAATGGGAGAAGGACAAGATGAAGTGAAGTTCTGGCTTAAATACCATAAGTATTAAAAATATTGATCATCCAGACCCTACATAAAAATGGGAATACCTATAGTAGAAAAAGAAGAAGATCATCTAATAAAAAAACACAAGAGCAAGAACTGTGGTCAAAAAAGCCAGAAAAGGTTCCAGTACTACCTTGTCTTAATTATCCGCAGCTGTCTCAGATCAAACTCATTTGTTTTTCTTAGAGAACCCAATACTCAGAGGGCACAAGATGTGCACCACCATCCAGTATCACTGGACTGAACGACATAGTACGTCATCGGCAACAGGCACAGCAGTCATAAACAATACACCTATGAAGAGCAACGATCCACACAAAATGACCATATCAAAACAACAAAATAAAATGAAATTGCCAGAATAACGATGAAATATTTCAAAACCCTCAAAAGCAAAACGTATGCACACACGATGCACAAAAACATGTTTGAGAGGCTCCTAAACTCACTTTCTAACACTTTCCTTGTGGCTACAGCTAATCTGAGTCTGGAGTCGAGAGGAGGAGAGCATTACATGCAAGTCGAGAAGGTGAGTACTTACCACTACTTTAAAGGTGGCCAAGCAGGTGAGCCACAACATCAGATAAGCTCGAATCCAAGACATGTATTGCCTGGCCCAAAGGGGCAGCAGGTTTATTGCTTTGTGATCCTTTAATAAATACACCATTTATTTTTACTTCAGGCCTCTTTGGAGTTATTTGTGGGTGGCGGGCTCTCACACTCCCTCCTGTGTCCCACTGCATAAATCATACCAGAGGACTGCTTCACCCTTGTGGAATACCTCGCAGACAGCAACAAAACAGGTTATCCTCTCTGGGCTTCAATGCAATAGGAATACAAAAAAGCATGCTTACGTGTAGAGGGGCTGCAGCTGTAGATGAGATGTCTTCTGAGGAGGCTGGTAACCGTACGAGTCAAATCCACCAATGAAATCAACTGGGGAAAAAAGACAGAGAGAGGGCAGAATGAGGGGTCAGCAATTTAATGTCAACAACATAACAGACAATAATTATACACGGGGAGGCAGAGAGAAACAGCGGAAGAGGAGAGACAGAAGGACAACAAAGCCATGCTGGCATTTGCCAAAAACAGCAAAACTTTGCCCACATTAGCTCAGTGTGAAAAAGAGCTAAAAAAAATGAGCAATGGATGTGTGCATGACGCACCCAAATGTACATTCATTTATGTATATTGTACATATACCATGTTCACTGCCCAATCGGGGAGCTTCAAAGATACAAGGCACCCCTCAAATACTGACATTGATGATGTGGATGATAATTTGGAGTTGGAGCTGATTTATGTTTACAATTCTTCTGTGCCATTCTGATGATGAAGGTGCGCCCACAGGAGAAACTGCACCAACCTTACATGGACTCTGTTACTGAAAAGAAGAATTAACAGAATGAAATGCTGAACTGACACTATCAGCCTTGATTGACTTGATTTAAGGTTTAATAGTTTGTTGTTGTTTTGGCATTCTTACTTTATAAGGTTAATAAAAAAAGAGAGTTATTCACAGAGAGGAGCAGCAGCAAGCATGGAACAGCCTTCCTTCCCTGTGAGGATGAGTGAGGAGGCTCTGTCCTCGGCCCTCTGCACTGCTCTGCTCTGTCTACATGCTACCCCCTTGGCCATATTACTTGTAGCTTTAGACTGGGTTATTATTTTTATGTGGATGATACTCAGATCTATTTCAGCATTAAAAGTGAAAACTACTTGCTTTAGTGAAATTAAAACATGGATGGAATATACAGTAACTCTTTAAAAAGAAACTACAGCAACACCAAACTCCTGTTAACTTGCACAAAGGCTTAAGAAAATGAACTGATTTACAGTACAATCATACTTGGTGATAAAACCATCAGACCACCTTCTTCTGCTAAGAGTCTTTCTTATTCTACCCACATAAATCACAGTCAATAAGTTTCTTAATTCCATCTCTGTAATGTATCCCAGGCTTGCTAATTTCTCTCTTTAACCAATGCTGAGAAACCTGTCTATGTTTTTATTACATTCTGCATTGACCACTATAACTCTTTACTTGCCGGTGTCAGGTTCGGGGCATGCACTGGTACAGCGTGTTGCCGTATCCACCACTTGACGAAACAGCAATCCTGGTTGGCAGCCTACCAGGCAGACACGCAGTCCAGTCCCACCCTCTGGAAATAACCATCTATCTGCCGCAGCCAGGTGTTATGTAGGCATCCTCTTGGCCTAGTCCAACCACTCACGTCTTCAACAATGAGGATCCAGCGTGCCACATCACCCTCGAGGTATTGCACCACATGGCCGTAGTGCCGTAACTGACACTCCCTCACAATGCAGGTAATGTGCCTCATTCGGGACTCTGTGGGCAACCACTCATTCGGTACAAAGTCAAACCAGCCGTACTCAACGATTCTCAAGCACAGTACCAAAGGAGTCCAGTCTTCATCTCAGGTCACTGGACAGCATCCATGTCTCGCAACCATATAGCATGACAGGAAGTACCAGGACTCTAAAGACTTGGACCTTCATCCTTTTGCATAGATATCGGTAGCGCCACACACCCCTTTCCAGTGACCCCCCCATGCTCTCCCAATCCATCTACTGAATTCAGTGGAAGAGTCACCAGAGACATGAATATAATTGTCGAGGTAAGTAAATCATTCGTCAAGGTTGACACTCTCTCCGCACACAGACACACTGCTAATGGCTGTGCCTAAGAAGTCATTAAAGACCTGGATTTTGGTTTTTATCAGGACACTCGCAAGTCCAGACAATCAGACTCCTCACTCAGTTTCTCGTGAGCCCCCATCAGAGTATCCATTGACTCTGCAAACACCTCAGAATCGTCAGCAAAGTCAAGATCAGTCAATCTTTCTTCACCAACAGATGCCCCACAGCCACTGGACCCCACGAACTTGCCCAGCACCCAGTCCATGCAAGAACTGAACAGAGTAGGAGTAGAACGCACCACTGACGAACCCCAGAATCAACTCGGAAAAATACAGAAGTTCTGCCTCCACTCCGCAGAGCACTCACAGTACCAGATATCCAGCAACCATGAGGGGATCCAGAAAAGTCTTAGTATGTACATACAGAGCAGCTAAATCAACTGAGCTGAACGACTTTACAAAAATTAGCAAACGCTGCAAAGAAACTCTGCTGATACTTGCGTTTGTTCTCTATGAGAACCCTCAGTGCCCGGATGCGGTCGATGGCAGACTTCTTAGGTGTAAAATCAGACTGCTCCGATCGCTAGTAGGTGAGCAAGTGATCACGTATCCTATTGAGGATGACCCCAGCAAGGGCCTTACCCAGCACCAAGAGCAGTGTTATCCCCCTGTTATTGCTGCAATCCAGGCGACAGGGACAAGTCCTGTTTTCCAGCCAGTTCAGACAACGCCCATCTCCCAAGTGGAAGCAAAGATTGCTTGCAATGCCAGGAGGACAGCCTGATCACCAAGCCTGGAGAAGTTCTCACCAGATACCACAGACCCCTGCAACCTTCCCTACCCTCAGCTGGTGCTCCACCTGTGCAATCTCATTAAGACTGGGTGGCTCACAGGCAAATGGAGGATCAGCCTCAAGGATTGTGGACCCAGAGATATCCAACGTCCACCAGCCGCCGTGACTGCGACTCTCCGAGGAATAGATTTGGATGTGCATAATGCTTTGATTCCTCTGTAAGCAGGACGTGGGTCACTCGACCACAGATGGTGTGACAGTTGCTAGCAGATTCCTCTAACAAACGCCTCCTTATCTGCCCTCAGAGCCCTCTCAGCCCTTCTCCGTTCCCGTTACAGGAGTTGCCATTAAGTTGTGCGCTGCGACCCCTCTCAATGATATCCAGAGTGTCCTGCAAGATGAAAAATCTCCTTCTGGGAACATTGGTAACACCAACACAACCCTCAGCAACCTTTAGGGTCTCGTCACGGAAGTTCTCCCACATCTTATAGGACTGAATACATAATTCTATTAGTAATCTACACTGTAAAGCTTTAAATGCCCTTGCACCAGACTACATCAGTAACCTCCTCCATCACTGCCCTCTAAGGTCCACCGATTCTAGCAATCTTGTTGTTCCTCAAACTAACCTGCACTCCCTGGGTGACAGCCTTCAGCTAGGCTAACTTTTTAATCTCCCCCTTCATCTTCTCTAATGGCAGCTTTTTCTCATCTACTTTCATTTCTTCTTTCTTTGGCTGACAATGACTGGCATTAAAAATGAGGGATACAGAAAATTGCCAACATTTGACTGTTTCTGTTTTACTAGATTTTTTAGCTGTGACAGCAGCTCAAGAGATAAATATGTTGAAAGTGTAATAGATAGAGAAGGAGAATAATAAAGCTTCATGATTTGCCTTTATTACACCATGATTTATACTGCAATCACTTTGCCAGCATTACAGAATGTTAGTCTTGTCAATGAAGTGTATTTGAAATGAACTAGCAGTAATAAAACTGGAAACAGGAATAGACGGGAAAACAGGGAGAGAGAGAAAGAGAGAGAGAGATACAGCAACAACAGCAAAGCTGGACTGCAGCCATTCTGCTCTTTAGACAGGATAACAATGAAGTGGCATCAATTCATACAACGGCACTGTGGACGCAGCTGTTTGGCGTTCTGATTGCTGCCAAACACAAAAAGCAAAAAAGGGCGCAGGCTTCAAAACCCACACCAGCCAGAACAGCTGTCCTCCCAGGCCTGGACTCACTCTGGGAAGCGTAGCCGTTAACTTAAATGGCAGGCTTCTGTCCTGTACAGGAACAACAATGGGACTAAGGCTTTTACAGGGCTAAATGCCCACAATATTCACAAAGGAAGGAGAGGAACATCTTAAAAACTTCTGATACAAAACCAAAAATACAAACTCCCTTTAATGTTTAATTGTTGTAAAAATTCAAAAAGGAAGTCCAAAAAAAAAGCAAGCATAAAAGAATTGGTGCTTGTGTACTAAACGGACGACACAGACGGCTAGTACCCTTTTCTATTATTGTGACATAAATTGGATTTTCGTTTTTAACGTTAGGCACCCAAAGGGGACATTAACATTAGGGACCTATAGGCAACTATGCACCACCCCCACTAACTTTAAGGTTAGTATTTGTGGTTGGGGAGGGTCAGTCTAATAATTTAAACTCCAAAAATTAAGCAACCGGGGCACCTCCCCCACGAGGCCCAACACTAGAATCAGTAAGAACTGCCGACTGTGCCATTCGCTTAGTACACAAGTACCAAAGAATTAGAAAATTGGTTTTGCCTTAAAGGACAAATCTAGTAATCACAAAATGGAGATCGTACCTGAAAGATGAAGAAGGGCTTGGAATCAGAATATCTGTTAAAAATTGATTTTCTTTTAAATTCTTTGTTTTGTTTTGCATTGCATTACATATTTTTCTGGATTTTCTTGTTAATTCTGTAGTTTTGAATTATGCAGAATCTGTTTGTTAAAACAGTTCTTTATATAAACATTTATTTAAATATGCTCAAATATTTAAACATCTTCCCTTGATGCCACATTTTTTGTTATGGGGGCTACCATTTTGTTTCAGTAACTTCCAAATTATTAGACTCAGATGTCAGCAGTAAGTTGGTATAAAGGTCAACATGAAGGCTTCTTGGTTATCAGAGCTTGCACACAGAAACCTCGATTGTAGTGCGTTTTGGTTTATCGATTTCATGGCTAAGGCCTCATGCTCTAATTGTTCTGATCTTGACTTTTGAAACTACTTTAGGGCTCCGTTTTGATTTATGGTGAACAAACTTTGTGCGACTGCTGACATTTGTTCTCCCAATCCCATTTCATAAACATTTGCAGTAATTCTCTTTGTTGCAGAGCAATATCCAAATAAGAAGTACAAAAAAACACTAAAAGCAGGAACTGAAAGCCAAAAAAAATGGCCTCTCCATTTATACAGATGGGGTAGTCCCCAGATGCATCACATGGTGGGACCCTCCCCTTAGGCTCTACATAAAGTGGACAGGGCAGAAAACAAATCACTACAGATACGTAGAATTAGGGCTGGACGATATGGTTTATAAATAATTTTATGGGATTTTTTGGCTATTTCGTGATGCACAATATATATCTCAATATTTAGAAATCTCCTCTAAAGCAATTTATACATGCCTGATTAACCCTTTGTTTCGTACAATCACACCAATATGAGGATTCTGGTAGTCCCTGCAGGTGGCCAGATATGTCTGCATTAATCATTCTTGCCTGTATTCTTAGGCATTTTTCTTCTTCTTCTTCTTTTGGCTGGTCCTATTAGGGGTTGCCAAGGCGGATCATCTGTCCGCATATGGATTTGGCAAAATTTTACACCGAATGCCCTTCCTGACGTAACCCTCCCCATTTATCGGGCCTTGGGACTGGCACGAAGAAACACACTGGTTTGTGTATCCTCTTAGGCTTTTTTATTGGAAAAATGTTTACGTTCAAATCCCTGAAATTTGCCTGCAGAGTAGTCAGTGGGTCACCACCGAGGTGGTGCTACACTCCTTCTTGCCCACTCAGGTCTGCCAGGGAACAGCGTCTGGTGATGCCACCTCTATGTGGCATCATGTCTCAATCCAAACTCTAATCCTGTGTAGTTCCTAAGTTGCTGGAGCAGGCTGCCCACCTCCATCCGAACTGCTGACTTCCTCAATGTATTTAAGAAGTCCCATTTGTTGTGTGAATATCTGTCAAATTGATGAAGAGTAAAACAGAAAACTCTGCAATATTTTTATATTCTTGGTTAATTTCATTATTTTTAATCGCTTTATTGTGATCTATAATGTACTATTAGTTATTACATCTTTTCACTTGTGACAATGAAAGTTTGGTACTTGTCCTGAACAAATGGGCACTAGCTTAATGTTACTCTAATTTTTTATCTCTTTTGTAAGCCGCTTTGGATATAAGTGTCTCCTAAGCAAATAAATGTAAATGTTGGTTGTTGGGAGTTGGCTGCTTCATCATTACTCCTGAAAGAGCCAGATGGGTCCAGCTGCGGCCAAATCAAGTGACAACCACCTCAATCAAGTGGAGCTCTGGAGAGCCACTGCTACAGTCTATTGTTAAAGAGCTGAACAATGCTGGCAGCACGAGCACGGCTCGCACCTTAACCCGCATAAAAGACACACTCCAAAAGGTCAGATCGCTACCCTTGAAAGAACAAACTATGCCTCATTTAAACAAGCACAGCTTGGGCAGATGACATCAATAAACAAGGCACGTTTCTTCGAGGAAATGGTTAAACTGCATCGTTACTCGCGTTTATTTGCATTGAAAACAGGCATTAAATACTAGAAGTCAAAAGCAGAAGAAAAGATACAACCTGAAGGATTTAAATCAGTGCCCGAAACAGTTAGATTTGCCTCATTATAACCAGGAGAGAGATGTCCGTGTAATTTAAAGAGCTGATTCTTCTGAATCCAAGTAAGGTGTTCCTTCAAGGGATACTTCACAATGAAGCAGCTTCGCTCGCTGGCGACCGCGAGTCGTTTTCAGTGCTTCGCCTTTTCAAAGCAGCTACGGTGTTCTCAAGTTAAAACACCCGCGTTATTTCTCCATTTTCACAGCATCTCTGTCGGTCTCGCAACTGTCCCTCTGCACAGCTGAATATGCGAAATAGGTGCTTTGTTTAAAAAAACAAAATCGGACGATTGAGAATTTACCCTTGGTCTTGCTCTTCTGTCGACCATAACTTACTTTAGTCTACTTAAATAGTAAATTACTAAAAGTTCCCATTTCCCCATCTTCTTACAGGCATATATAGATAGACTGGTTAGCTTATCTGAGCTTAAACATAACAGGTAGCAAGTAACTTCTTCCTAACGTTTGCTTCTATTTGCATATTTCTCCCAGAGTTCTCAGTATTAGCAAGTGGATTTGCATCCCAGAATTCAATGCTGCAAGAAACAACTCATTTTTATCCTTTTCAGTTTGTTAAGCTAATGGTTCTAAAGAAAAACAGATTTAATGGAACCCTCTTCTAAAGTTGTCTTATACTTAAAGCGCTAAAACTGTTATCTTTCTCACTATCCCCTCGAGCACTTTTCTTCTTCACCTGTATTTCCAACCGGGCTGTCCTGACAGTGTGATGTCATCCTTGAGCTCAATTGCCTGTTTCTCTTTTTCCTGCATTTCTAATTTTCTACAGCCTTGGTTTAAATGCACACATTATAAAGCAGTGCTTCTTAACCTTTTTTAAGTCACGGACCCCTTTAAGAATCTGGTAAAAGCTATGGACCCCCTTCCCCAGAAATATAAACACACCTTTGCATGTACTGAATGTAATGTACTTTACTTATTGAGATTTGATTGTCTCAAACATATATGGCATACACAATGTATTATTAAACTTTAAAGTAATCAATAAAAAAACACCTGGTTTTTATGCAATAAGTAATGGCCACTCATTATAATTATGAAATACAATCCTCTTGTGCAAATTAAAACAGATCTACTACTCCTACATTTTCTACTACCATTACTAATACTTCTGCTACTACATTTACTCTAAATCAACATTACCAGGCTGTACAGTGAATATATAAACGTTAATGTTTATCTGACCCTCACGGACCCCTAGAGGTCCATGGACCTCAGGTTAAGAATCCTACCATGTACGGTAAGTCCTTTAGTCTTGGTCATCCAATTTATTCACTTAAAAGCTATGTCTTATCTAAGAAAAGTACTATATAAATATAAAAAATTATTATTATTGTTAAAATAAAACACACAAATTAAATATAACAAGTCTTATTTGATAAACTAAAAAAAGGCCACAAATTTTTAAACCCCATTACACCAAGCATTGGCTGGCTGAAATGGCACAAAGCACACCGCCTCTGGACTCTTAAGCAGTGGAAATGTTCTCCAGAGGGGTGAGTCCCTCTTCACTATCCTGAGGTTTGATGGAGGAATTTGGATTTCAAGGATGCCACAAGAATGCTACCTTCTGGGCTGCATTGTGCCTACTGTAAAGTCTGGCGAAGGAGGGACAATGGCAGGGTTTGAGATGGGCCCCTGGGTACCAGTGAACGGTACTATTAATGCCACAGCATACAAAGACATTTTTGATAATTGTGTGATTCCACCTTCATGGCAACAGTTTGGGGAAGGCACTTTTCTGTTCCAGCATGAGTGTTTCTGTGTGCACAAAGCCAGGTCCATAAACACATAGAGGAACTCGAATGACCTGCACAGAGCTCTGACCGTAACCCTACTGAACATCTTTGGGATGAACTGGAACACCGACTGCAAGCCAGTCAGCATCTGACCTCAAAAAATTATTTTTTGGCTGAATGAGAACACATTTCTTCAGGCAGGCTCCAAAAACTTGTGGAAAGCCTTCCCTGAAGAGTTGGGCAACTCCATATTAATGTCCATGATTTTATAATTGAAAATCCAACAAGATCATATACAGTAGATGTGATGGTCAGGTGTCCACAAACCTTTGGCCAGATAGATAGATAGATAAAAAGCTTGGGGGTGCCAGAGTGCCCCAAACCCCAACACAGACACACCAGGATAGCCCAAGGTTCAAATAAATGGGTGTTTATTTCACAACCATCACTATCACACTGCTACTCCTCCAGTTGAGTGTTGCTCATCCTCCTCCCAGCTCCAACTCACCTGGACAAGGTAGTGCGGTCCCTTTTATTGTGGACCTGGGAGTCCTTCCTGTGACGTGATGTAGCTGGAAGCACGTCCGGGTTATGAGAAAGCCAGGAAGATCTTTCCCTAGCAGCACCTTCTATTGTTCGCCAGGGATCCCCACAGGGCTGCTTCTCCACACTCCAACTCCCATGCAGCCCTGCTATATAAGGGACATTGCCACCTATTAAAGTGGGGATGAACTGCTCCCTGCCGTGCCCTCCTGCCAGTTCTTGTACTCTTTGCCCATCCCATCCAGGACAAGAATCATAAGGCTTAACAAATGGGTATTGCCCCATTTAGTCCATCCTTCCATTATGGCATCCCAACCAGATAAGGACTCCTCCTCTGTCTTGGGTGGGACACCCAACCGGCCTCTGGGGCATCTATAGGGTTTATTCAGGGACAATTCCAGTTTGGTGCGAAGACGATTCTTCATGTCGTCAGTTTGCACACTTCTCGATGGTCTGGGATTTTTTGGGTGATTTTATATGTAATAAACTTAATAAGTTATAGCGTAATGAAAATTGCATAATTATTTCTGGACCACCCTATACAATAGATAGATAGATAGACAGACAGAGGGCCTCAATTTTAAGGTGCAGGCTGGCTGATCACACATTGGAGTTCAGTGCAATGCAGCCTCTCTCAGCACCTGATTTCTGGTGGTCTCCTGGACTATGGTAGGCACACTGCCTGGCAAATCATGGCTGATGGCTTTAACCTGGTTCAAAGCCGGCACTTCCTATACACACATCACATACTGTGTGTGGGGCCCGTTATCGAAGGACTGATATTTTGGGGTTATGAGGATTCGAAGTGCTCTTCACTGATGGGGGCCATGAAATATACTGGAACATAACATTGTCAGTTGTTATAGGCCATACATTGAAATTACAATGGAAACAACAAATTACTTAAAATTTAGAAACTTAAGATTTTTTGCCAAAAGGAGCCACCCAGGTAGTCTCAGTTCTATTCCCCATCTCTTTTTTAGCCAGAACGGTTGGCCTGGCCCTCATGCACTTAAATTGCGAGGGGTAAATTCCACACACATGCTAGCCAATGTTAGATACGCTTTTGTATTGCTAAATTGAAACGTCAAAGCCAACTTCCAGGTTCCAGAAAAGAATGGCAAGAAAAGCTTGAAAGAGAGAAGAGAAGATGACAGTTGGTCGCTCAGTTTTTCTCAAAGAAAGGTTAGTTTATTAGCATAAGTGCATTCCCCATATGCCATCTACGAGATAGCGGCGCGATCGGACGACCAAACATCACATCTTGGACCAGACAGATACAGAGACGCTTCAGACCTGGGACTTCTCCGCTGGACTATTACATCACCAGATTCGTCTGCTGTATCTTACCCAGAGAGGAGGCGCCGGAAACGGTGTGAGAGAAAACAGAAGAGTGGCAAGCGTGGAGGCATCCGGGCTAGGCTAGGCTAGTCACTAGACCGTACAGACCTGCGATACCATCTCTTGTCCTGGCCAATGTACGTTCACTAGACAATAAAATAGATCACATTCAGCTTCTGAGATATGCGTGGCATGACGTGAGGAACTGCTGTGATTTTATTTTAACGGAATCTTGGCTTAATGACAACATCCCGGACCCTGCTATCCAGCTAGCTGGGCTAACATGCTGTCGAGCTGACCGAGTCTTTACGGAAGGAGGTAAGACTCACGATGGGGGAGTGTGTGTTTACATTAGCAACGCTTGGTGCAGAAATACTATCGTTATGCATAGACACTGTTCTCCACTGGCGGAGTGCTACTTCTACTTACCGAGAGAGTATGCATCGATTCTGCTTGTTGCTGTATACATCCCTCTAATCGCTATCACCAGCGATAGGAGGGAGGCACTCAATGAACTCTACCAAGCCATTAGTGAACAACAAAGAGCGCACCCAGATGGATTCCTCATCACAGCAGGAGACTTCAACCACGCAGATTTAAAAGGTTTATTGCCCAAATTACACCAACATGTGGACTTTCCTACAAGAGGAGACAACTCACTGGATTTGGTGTACACAACCTTCAAGGGAGCCTACAAGGCCTCCCCCCTTCCTCACCTAGGTCTCTCTGATCACGTCACCATCATACTGAGACCTACATACAGACCCAAAGTGAGAACCATCAGACCAACGCAAAAGCAGGTACATGTGTGTCCAGAGGGCGTCTCCGGTGCTCTGAGGGACTGGTTTAGCACTACAGACTGGGAAATTTTCAAACAAGCAGCCACTTACAATGACCACACAGACATTGAGGAGTACCTTGAGGTGGTTACAGCATACATTGCAAAATGTCCTGATGATGTCATCCATTACAAAAATATCACTGTTCGTACTAACCAGAGGCCATGGCTGACAGGAGAGGTCCACAAGCTTCTGAGACTTCTGTGACGCAGTCTTTAGGGTCAGTGACACTGCAGGACTAGCAACAGCCAGAGTCAACTTGTCACGTGACATCAGTGAAGCAAAAAAGCAGTACAGCAAGAAAATATCTGGACACTTTAGCAACACCAGAGATGCATAGTCTCTCTGGCGTGGCATCCAAACCCTCACTAATTACAAACCCCCACTACAGACGTGTGAAGGTGACATCACACTGCTTAACTGCCTACTTGACTTCTTTGGCCGGTTCGAGACACAAAAGAGCTCACAAGCACAGAAAACAATCTCCCCCTGGGTGAGCAGGCCATACGTCTGGGCCCAGCCAGCATGAAGAGAACCCTCTCTAGGATCAACCCACGGAAGGCAGTCGGGCCAGACAACATACCTGGTCGTGCTTTGCAGGATTGTGTTGAGGAGCTCAAGGATGCCTTTGCTGACATCTTTAACATCTTCCTGGACCAAGCTGTTGTTCCCACATGTCATAACCATAATTCCCGTTCTTAAGAAGCCCCTCCCATCTAGCTATAATGACTATCGGCCCGTAGCACTGACTTCCACCATCATGAAATGCTTTGAGCAGCTGGTTATGCTGAACATTAAGTCCATTCTTCCCCCCTCCCATGACTTGTTTCAGTTTGCATATAGGTCAAACAGGTCCATAGAGGATGCCATTTCTGCTGCTCTCCATCCAGCCCTCACCCACCTGGACTTAAAGAACTCCTATGTGCGAATGTTGTTCTTAGATTTTAGTTCAGCATTCAACACAATCATTCCCCAGCAACTAATACAAAAACTCAGCCATTTGGGACTCAAGACCTCTCTCTGCAATTGGGTGTTGGACTTTCTTACAGTGAGGCCACAAACTGTGTGGGTCGGCGATAACACCTCTAAGACCATCACGATGAGCACAGGGGCCCCACAAGGGTGTGTGCTCAGCTTGTTGCTCTTTACCCTGCAGACCCACGACTGTGTATTAATCTACAGTTCTAATCACATTGTCAAGTTTGCAGACAATACAACTGTGGTCAACCTCATCACCAACAATGATGAAGCCAACTACAGAAACGAGGTGAGCCAACTGGTCCAGTGGTGTAAAGACAACAGTCTCTTCCTGAACATGGGAAAGACCAAAGAGATTGTGGTCGATTTCAGGAGAGGTCATTCACATCACCCCTCCACTGACCATCGACGGTGCAGCTGTGGAAAGGGTGAGTAACACCAAGTTCCTAGGGGCGTACATCTCCGAGGACCACTCTTGGTTAGATAACACCACATCACTGGCCAAGAAAGCTCATTCCCACCTCTACTTTCTACACAAACTGATGAGAGCACCCCCCATTATGTGCTCTTTTTACCGGGACACAATCGAGATCATCCTCACTAGCTGCATCTCTGTGTGGTATGGAAGCTGCGCTGCCTCCTGTAGGAAGTCCCTGCAATGCACAGTGGATGCTGCCAGTAAGATCATTGGTGCCCCACTGCCCTCCCTCAAGGACATTTTCCACACCCGTCTCACCCGTAGAACCATCAGCATTGCTGGTGACTCCTCCCACCCCTTTCACTCCCTTTTTAGCCTCCTCCCACCAGGGAAAAGGTACCGGAGCCTCCTGGCCTGCTCCACAAGACTGTCTAACAGCTTCATCCACCAAGCTGTCAGGATGCTGAACTCTGTCCCCTACATTCCCCCCTTGCCCCCTGCCCCTGGACTGTAACAACAGTCATTATCTACCAAGTACCCTACTTCAGCTGGTATTATACTGTATAAGGACTCAATATTATATTTACTGCTAACTGCTTTTCTTTTTGTACATCTCATAAGCTACTCTATAATGCACTTTCTCATTTTTTACTGTAATTGGCTTTTGCACTTATGACTATTGCACATTGTACACAGGTCTACTTTATAAGTTGTAATGTTATTTATCTATATGTTATACTTTTATACTTTTTTAAATATTTTATTGTACTACGAAGTTGAGAGAGAAACAGTATTTTGATTCTCCTGTATGTTCTGCACATATAGTGAACTGACAACAAAAGGCTATTTGATTTTGATTTGATTTTCTGGTGCAGACAGACAAACATTTATCCGATCCAGTGTCATTCCTGGCACAACCACAATACAAAAAGAGCAGTTAATTCAGATTAACCTCAGTTGTTGGTTTAATTTTATTGGAAGCTGACATTACTGATTTAGTTCTTATCTTATTGCTATTATTTAAAAAAATATTTGACATTAAACAGTCATAGTTAAGCTTGTGTTGTGTGATTCTTCTTTATTTATTAATCTATTATTTATATAGTTACTGTTCAAATTAAAGCTGTTACAAGACATTCTAATGTAGAGGATTCGGGGAAGGGGGTTAGAGAGTTTGTGGGAGGCCCAATTAGAAGATTCTGCCTAATTTGTCCAGAAATGGCACAACCAGGGTTGGTACACAGATCAGAATGTGCTGACTGAATCAATGTTAGGACAGAATAAAACACAAAATGCTTGTATTATTACAATCCGTGATCCAGAAGAGTAGTTAAATGCAGGTGGCCAAATTTTCCCATAGAGAAGATCAGAATGAGCTGAAGTACCAAAAACAAAATCCAAAAACCTGATAAAGAGTCTCCAGATGAGACATCTCCAAAGGAACTTGACAAAGGGCTTGTGCGCGACTCTCAAGTAAAGAGCTTCAATCAAACTCCATCTTTTATGTCTTCCCCTTCTCATCATGTGACTGCCACTTGATTAAGAGATGCTTCGGTTCATGGATTCAATTATTCCACAAGCCATCCGCTTAATTAACATCTAGTCACAAAACCACACTAAACCAAGAAATACAAAGGAGTAGCATTCATAGTGGCAACCGAGCAAGTAGTTACGGCAATTATGGAACCCAATCATACACAAAAAGAACAAATTCTTGAGTCATCAGAGCAGACAAATTGATAGCAAGGCAGTGACGGAGGGGACACTGACATTTGATTAATGTTGTGTGGCAAAAGACACGGATAGGAGGGTCCAAGGGCAAACTGCAGGCAAAAGGAGGAGCTAGAGGCGGAATCCCGGACAAATTCAGAGTGACAGATAGACACTGTGCGAAAGGTGCTCTAAGAGACAGATAGACTTACTGCTGTCACCATCTCTGACTGGCTTTCTCTTTTTCAACAGACAGATAATGGTCACCTTTTTAAGGATTCACTGATACAAATCGTTTTTGACTTCATCTATAACTTGAGAAAATGAGTCGAGTCATTCTCCTCTCCTCCTCTCCTTCAGTAAAAGGTGTCAGACACCACTGGGGAGCCTGCTTCATGAAAAGCATGGAGAATGCCAAAGATGATTGGAGAAAAGAATTGTTGCTTCTGGCAGGCTCTCCCGTCTGGAGCACAAGAATGACCTTTCAGGACCGCCCTGATCAAACACAAATTTCAGACGGCTGTACGGCCAGCAGTCCTATTAAGTTCCCTCTCCATCTCTGCGTACTCCGCGGACTGGATGGGCTCTCAGTGGCACAATTCACCTATCGCTCCGAGCGCAAGCCTCTGTACTCGGAGAGCGACTGGGGACTTCTCATCTAGTTTATTACTCGCTAAAAGCAAATTCTGTCTTATCACACAAGCTGTCCAGATAACACCCTCAGCAACTTATTTCTGCTTTTATAAAACAATGAGCCGTAAACTTTGGAATGTAGCAAAACAACAGCACAGTAAAACTGGCTTAAAAATTAAGCATTTGGCACACCACTATAAATCATTTCTTGAACTCAGAAAGCTCCAAGTGGCATTGAACTAAAGTGAATTTATCTGCACTGTATTGTCCGGGAGGCAAGAAAAAAAAAAAAGGAAAACAAACAAAGCAGCTCCAGTGCTTATTATAACAGCCATTGTGTTAGATGGCATGGCCGAGTCGCTGGACCTCAATGCTGTCCTTGGGTGGATCTCTGAACCGTACACATCCACTGTTCAAGAAGAGCGCTGATTTTGTTTGAAAAGTTTTAGCTTTATTTATACCAGGGAGTGGTGCAAGTTATGAAAAATCCGCTTTTCCTGAAAACACATATCTGAAGTTAAGGGACCGAAGGCAATAGATATCTCAGTACTGGGAATAAGCTCAGGGTTATTTAAAAGCTAAAAGCAGCATCAAGCACAAAATGGGAACACATGAGGCACCAGAGTACTATAAACACACAGTCCTTCACAGCAGACCAATTTTAAGATGAAAAGTAGACTAACATGTACATGTTGGAAACATTGGAGGAGAAACATTGGTGCCTGAATCCTGCGTTACTCTTCAATATAACAGAGGGCTGCTTATCCACATCAGGGGTCTGAATCCCATGGATGGATACTCTTCTTGTGATTGTGTCCACTAGGGGGCGCTCGCTCCCTGGGAATGAGTTCTTTATGACTGTGGCGTGTTACTTAACCCTAATCTATACAGATAAAACATAAAAGACAATACCCCAAATAGTGATATGGCGGTAAGAAATCACGTAGGAGAAATAACTTAGCTTGGTTTAATGTCGGCTTACACTGCAGATAGTACAAAGACGAATGAAGCCAGTGACAAGACCCGGTCCGGGAGTGTGGGTCCAAGGAGTGGAGTCTGTCAGTGTCGAGAATGAAGACGTGGAAGGCATTCTCAGGAACAATTCAGGCTCCACCCGGTGCGGGCACTCTATACTTTCACCACTGCCAATGGCTCCACCTGGCGAAAGTACCCCTTGGCATGATGGTCACTCATGCTCCAAAATGCTCAACAGGCGCGACCCACAGCCTCCTCTCCTCTCTTTTCTCTTGTCCTGTAACCTCCCTTCTCTTTTCTCGTCTCATTTTTCTTTATCTTGACTCTTTACGTGCGTTCCCATTTATAGGCTGGGGAGCTGTTGCAGGTGCGATTGCCTGATTGTCACCCCAGGCTGCCAACAAAGTGCCGGCAAGGCAACGCACAGACGGCTGACCACATCACACCACACCAACCTGCTCTTTTTGAGCTGCGGACCCACTATACCACAAACACTCTCCAAACGATGGTTCTTCATGTGCCAAAAACAGAAGCAAAGCAAACAAATCTGACAACGTACAACCTGGATGGAAAGCAGCTATTCTTGCTAAGACTCCCAATGTGCCAAAGATATCAGATGGCTCTTTCTGTTCTGTCAGCAAGCTGGAAAGACATTTTAATGGGAAAACCAGTAGATGCATGTAAAATAGAAAAAAGGTCAAAACTGGGAAATTAAAAATACACAAGCAAAACGTCAAAGCGAAACAAAGTCAAAAAAGATGAAGCAAAGGGCAGAACTGAAAAAAAACATCAAAAGTAATTCTAATAAGGTTTAGTAAGCGTTCTGAATCCACAGAATGGATGAGGACGTGAACTTTCAGCCAACCTTTAAACTCGTTGTGTCGATTACCTGTGGGTCACGACCTCTGAGGAAACACCCTTGAAATAATGCAAAAAACTTTTGCGAAATAACACAACACTTATCTTTGCAAAATAATGCAGTCATTTTTTGTTCTGATTGGTATGAACAAGCTTTCACAGAATTTATTCTAAATCATTATGTTGTCTCATTGCAAGAAATGTTTCAAGTGGCTCCCCCATGTGCCATGCATGTTTCATAACCATTCATTTTCAAATGGCTTCCAAGCTGCTTTTTACATTTCTGGTAGGCACATTCACACCTGCTAGAGAGGACCGACTAGC
The DNA here is from genome assembly GCF_016835505.1 of Polypterus senegalus. Lineage (NCBI taxonomy): Eukaryota > Metazoa > Chordata > Cladistia > Polypteriformes > Polypteridae > Polypterus > Polypterus senegalus. The sequence continues at coordinate 28,302,648 of NC_053170.1, read as the reverse complement.
AAGTCTTACTGCCTCTCGGCTCTCCTGGCACTTTGCACATCTCATTTGACTTGATAACAGGGCATGCCCCAGGGCTGACCTCAATACCACACCGCAGGAGGAAAGTGAGGGCACTTACAGCTGTCTTCGTCGTCCAGGAACACTTTGCTGACATAGCAGGCGTACACAAAACCAAAGAGCTGAAAAAAGGGAAAAAAATCTTGTCAGAAGAGGAAAGCAGTTGCAAGTAAAGCAGTAACTAGAATGGATTCAGAGTTTTTAAGTTATAAAGAGTTGAATAAGAACAAAAATGTCTATGTATATCAGCTTATATATATATATATTTATATATACATATATATATATATATATATATATATATATATATATATATATATATATATATATATATATATATATATATATAGAGGGTACCCAAAAATAACCGGAATCTGTACTGTAGGTGTGAATTTTGCCACTAGGTGTAGCATACTTACACTATTCTGTGTCAGTCTGCCAAGTGGCATTGCTCTGTATTGTTCATACGGCATACCATGTTGGTTTTTCTTGGTGCTTATTAAACGTGTTCTGTGATTTTTGTGAAGGGTGATCATAAAGAACAGCAAGCCTGCTTTAAATTTCTTTTTCTCTTAGGGAAAACAGCTTCTGAAATTGTAGTGATGCTTGAAACTGCTTTTAAAGAGGAAGCTTTAAGTAAAACACACAGGTCTACAAGTGGTTTTCACGTTTCAAATGAGGGGAAATGTCACTTGAAGACCAACCAAGATCTGGCTGATCTTTTCACAATTAGGAATGACGAAAATCTACAAAGTTTGCCAGACTATTGAAGAGATTTCTGAAATGACTTGTGTGTCATGGAGATTTTGCCACCTTCCCTACTCGCCTGATCTTTGCTCCATGCGACTTTTTCTTGTTCCCACATATGAAAAAAGAATTCAAAGGAAAGTGTTTTTGTACCATGGAGGAAGTCAAAGTAAAACCACTGCAGGCATTGGACAACGTTCCTCTTCAGCAATTCCAAAAATGTTTCCACCAGTGGGAATACCGTTGGAACAAGTGCATTCACTCATATGGAGAGTACTTTGAAGGAGGCTAAAGTTTCAATAAGTAAAAATTATTAAAACAATTTTATTTTCAATTCCAGTTATTTTTGGGTACTCCCCTCGTATATACAGTATGTACTGTATGTATATATGTACTGCTCAAAAAAATGAAAGGAACACTTTTTAATGAAAATATAGCAACAAGTCAATGAAACTCGTGGGCTATTGATCAGGTCAGTTAGGTAGCAGAAGGGGTTGTTGATCAGTTTCAGCTGCTTTGGTGTTAATGAAATTAACAACATGAACACCAGAGGGGCAACGATGAGACGACCCCCAAAACAGGAATGAATGGTTTAACAGGTGGTGGTCACTGACATTTTTCCCCCTCCTCATCTTTTCTGACTGTTTCTTCACTAGTTTTGTATTTGGCTATGGTCAGTATCACTACTGGTAGCATGAGGCGATACCTGGACCGTACAGAGGTGGCACAGGTAGTCCAACTTCTCCAGGATGGCACATCAATACGTGCCATTGCCAGAAGGTTTGTTGTGTCTCCCAGCACAGTCTCAAGAGCATGGAAGAGAATCCAGGAGACAGGCAGTCACTCTAGGAGAGCTGGACAGGGCCGTAGAAGGTCCTTAACCCATCAGCAGGACTGGTATCTGCTCCTTTGGGCAAGGAGGAACAGGATGAGCACTGCCAGAGCCCTACAAAATGACCTCCAGCAGGCCACTGGTGTGAATGTCTCTGACTAAACAATCAGAAACAGACTTCATGAGGGTGGCCTGAGGACCTGACATCCTCTAGCAGGCCCTGTGCTCACTGCCCGGCACCATGGAGCTTGATTGGCATTTGCCATATAATAACAGGAAAGGGCAGATCCACCAGATGAGAGCAGGTTCACCCTGAACACATGTGACAGATGTGAATGGGTCTGGAGAAGTCGTGGAGAATGTTATACTGCCTGTAACATCGTTCAGCATGACTGGTTTGGTGTTGGGTCAGTGATGGTCTGGGGAGGCATATCCAAAGAGGGATGCACAGATCTCTACAAGCTAGACAGCGGCACCTTGACTGCCATTAGGTATCGGGATGAAATCCTTGGACCCGTTGTAAGACCCTATGCTGGTGCAGTGGGTCCTGGGTTCCTCCTGCTGCATGACAATGCCCAGCCTCAAGTGGCAAGAGTATGCAGGCAGTCCCTGGAGGATGAAGGCATTCATACCACTGACTGGCCCCCACAATACCCACCCCCCGTTCCCACCCCTCAATGTTGTCAGGCATGCATACAAGCATGTGGGGACCATATAAACTACTGAGTACAATTTGGAGTTGCTGCAATGAAATTTTGGCAAAATGGACTAGCCTGTCGCATCATTTTTTCACTTTGATTTTTGGGGTGTCTTTGAATTATGCCCTCTGTAGGTGGCATCTTTTCGTTCCTAACACATTAGCCAGTCCATATCAGTAGGGATAGCCAGCAGGATGTTTTCTCCCATTGAGATCTGCTGTGTTTTTAAAGTGTTCCTTAAATTTTTTTGAGCAGTTTACTTATATATACATATATAAACACACACACACACACAATGATCCATTGTGATCCAATGTTGTATAACAATACACTGTGAACACTTTTTATAGGTGCTATAAAAATCCACTTAAAATTAAGTATCCACTTAATTAGGTCCACATGCTCATTAATGCTGTTCTTCCAAACAGCCAATCATGTGGCTGCACCCCCAAAACAGACATGGTCAAGAGGTGTACTTGTTCTTTGATTATGATTGTTGGTGCCAGATATGGTGGTTCCAGCATCCCAGAAACAGCTGCCCTCCTGGGATGTTCACTACAGTCTCCAAGAGAATGGTGTAATTAGAAAAAATTTTGGTGAGCAGCAGTTCTAGGTTTGGAAACACCTTATTAATGAGGGAGCTCACAGGAGAATTGCCATACTCATCCAAACTAACAGACACAAAAAGACATCTCATTACAACTGTCCCCCAGTGGGCTTCTTCTAACATTATTTATCGTAAAAAGCTTTGCTTGGACTCACAGCCAGGAAGACTTGCAGGGCGCTACTGACCACCTCGATGTACTGATAGTCAAGGAGGCAGCCGGAAACGGTGATCACGTGATGGTCTTCAAGCGCCAGAGCTGAATTCAAGATGGGGGTGACCTGGCATCCCGGCCCATTCTCCATCCACCAGGATCGGTGCAGGGAGGTGTTGAACGTCATTGGAAAGTCGCGGTCCTGTAGGAGGGGAGATCAACAAGCAAGTCAGTGTCTACTCAGTGCTTTGTCAAAGATGCAAAGAGTTTCTTAAATAAGACGGGCAAGGTAAGATTAATATAATATTAACTGCATTCCTTATTTTAACACATCAGTTTCTAGATGAATATATTGAAAAAACATTTTACACTTACTCCATGACCTACTGAGATGAAATGTTACAAGTTACATGGAACTGCTTTAAGTTAACAATTCCGAAGGACTGGAAAATGGCAAATATCATCCCATTATATAAAAAGGGTGACAGGGCCGATCCAAGCAACTATAGGCCAGTAAGCTTAACATGCATCACAGGAAAATTAATGGAAGGAATTATTAAGGATAAGATTGAGCAACACATGGCAAGGACAGGAGTTATTCTGAACAGTCAGCATGGGTTCAGAAGAGGGAGGTCGTGTTTTACTAACATGTTGGAATTCTATGAGGAGGCAAATAAAAGGATACGATCAAAGTGGAGCTTATGATATTATTTATCTGGACTTTCAGAAAGCATTTGATAAGGTGCCACATGAAAGGTTGGGCATCAAGTTAAAAGAAGTGGCAGTTCAGGGTGATGTTTTTAGATGGGTGCAGAATTGGCTCAGACACAGGAAGCAGAAGGTGATGGTGTGAGGAACCTCATCAGAACTGGCCGATGTTAAGAGTGGTGTTCCACAGGGGTCAGTGCTAGGGCCGCTGCTATTTTTAATATATATAAATGATTTAGATAGGAATATAAGTAACAAGCTGGTTAAGTTTGCAGATGATACCAAGATAGATGGATTACCATATAATTTGGAATCCGTTATATCATTACAGAAGGACTTGGATAGCATACAGGCTTGGGCAGATTTGTGGCAGATGAAATTTAATGTCAGTAAATGTAAAGTATTACACATAGGAAGTAAAAATGTTAGGTTTGAATACACAATGGGCAGTCGGATAATCAAGAGTACACATTATGAGAAGGATTTAGGAGTCATAGTGGACTCTACGCTATCAACTTCCCAACAGTGTTCAGAAGCCATTAAGAAGGCTAAGAGAATGTCAGGTTATATAGCGCCTTGATCTGTGGAGTACAAGTCCAAGGAGGTTCTGCTCAACCTTTATAATGCACTGGTGAGGCCTCATCTTGAGTATTGTGTGCAGTTTTGGTCTCCAGACTACAAAAAGGACATAGCAGCACTAGAAAAGGTCCAGAGGAGAGCGACTAGGCTGATTCCAGGTCTACAGGGGTTGAATTATGAGGAAAGATTAAAAGAGCTGAGCCTTTACAGTTTAAGCAAAAGAAGATTAAGAGGTGACATGATTGAAGTGTTTAAAATTATGAAGGGAATTAGTACAGTGGATCGAGACTTGTATTTTAAAATGAGCTCATCAAGAACACGGGGACACAGTTGGAAACTTGTTAAGGGTAAATTTCACACAAACAGTACCAAGTTTTTCTTTACACAAAGAACGATAGACACTTGGAATAAGCTACCAAGTAGTGTGGTAGACAGTAAGACGTTAGGGACTTTCAAAACTCGACTTGATGTTTTCTTGGAGGAAACAAGTGGATAGGACTGGCGAGCTTTGTTGGGCTGAATGGCCTGTTCTCGTCTAGAGTGTTCTAATGTTCTAATGTTCTAACGTCACTAAGAGCAGATCAATGAATAAACTTTTCCTGGTGTGGCCTCATGACACGCTGGCCTTTACTAAAGTGAATGCTAAACAAGTTGTTCCTCTCTGCCTTACGTAAACACAATATCTTCTTCTTTACTTCACAAGACATTTTGGTACAGAATGGCATGCCAGAAACAATTCAAACCAACACTGGTGGAAAATAAGCAAATGCAGCATCACTCCTGAGTAAAAAAATGGATAAAAGATATGGAGAGGTGCCTTTCCATGTAAATGATGGAGTGTTTGTTTTTTTTTAACTTCTTTTCCTTGATGATGCTTCTGCAAAGGGACTGCTGCCTCGTGAGTCCAGCTGCTGGTTATTATCTGTGTGGTGTTTGCACGTTTTACCCATGGCTGGGTGGTTTTCAACTCACATCCCCACAGGTGTGTGTGTTTGGTGACATTAAATTAGCCCCCATGACAATGAGTGTTGGTGTGAGTGGGCCCTATTATGGACTGTCGCCCTGTCCAGGGTTTACTCTTGCCTTGTGCTGGATGTTATGGCCCACCGTGACACTGAATTGCATTAAGCAGGCTTGAGAATGTTATGTTATTGAATATTACATTTCTATTTGCCTCTCCTTGTTGAAAAAAATGACACAACCCCTCAGAAAGCCCATCAAATTGTAACATTTGGTGCTTTTTTTTGGGGTAGTGATCCAGCCATTTATGTGTCCTCCTTTTAACCCTCTTATCCAGGTGAGGGGCAAAATGCCCAATTCTCTTAAATTTAGCATATCAAGAGATTGTTTTTTAGCACTTTGGTGCAGGAAGTTTCAAACTGCAAAAAATAATTGGAATTTCAATGTCTGCCAATTCTTTGTAGTAAAAAATAAATGATTTTATAAAACATGAAAGAACGTTTGAGCTCCATGATTAAAAAAACTCCAAATACTTTCAGTACCCGTATGCCAATCTGTCCATTCTTCTACGTTCACTGCTACCACTGTACTTATCATATAATCAGGTTATAAATTTATAATAAGTTTACTCTCCTTTCATCAGCTAGAACCCTTGGGAGGATATTAAGAAATAAAAACACGCCCTTCAAGGAAGAGGAAAAAGGCCCATTAAGAATCCTTATAAAATAAAAGATTATTTTTCATATTCATCAAAAAAAAACAACATGAAAAACGGGCAAAATAAGGGCAAAAAGCATTTGCCCTAAAAATTCAATACCAAGCAAACAATAAACCAAAAGCAAAATCCAAAAAATTCAATACACCAGAAAATGCAATCCAATACTTGCTAATCTGAGCTTCACTCCATGAACTTCACTGACTGAGTCACAGGGACTCACTCTCAGGCCAGAAATATAAAGGCTGAGGAGGGTCCCTCAGCAGGGATGTCATGGTGGCCCCACCTCTTTGGGATCCACCCACAGAAAGTGAGGAATACAGTCGACCCTTGACATACGACCGGCCTGACATGCGAACAACTTGATTTACGACCAACATCTTGCGTTACGACCCAAATGCAGTCACATGTATCCGCTTGTGCGATTGTAAACAAACAGCCGAGAGCGTTCGTAAGCGTCAGGCCGAACCCAGATACATGTGTTTGTGGACGTAATTTCGGTCAGTGCAGTGATTTATCTATATATATATAATTCATTAAGACCATGGCAAGCAAGACGCATAATTGCTAAGGAAGGAAGAGAAGGTAACAAAGGTAAAGAAAGCGATTGTTAAGGGATGTTAGCTAATGATGATGTCATCAGGCTGAGTCAGCACCGGCTTGCTTTGGAGTGTATTATTACAGCAGTTCACAACATGGCCAGCTTTGAACTGAGTGCTCGACTATTGTCATTATTAACTTGAGAAACAGCGATCACAATTGAAACGAAGAAGGAAATTGTGCGGAAATATAAGAGTGGCGTTCATGACCGATCTCGCTAATATGTACAGCATGTCGAAATCCACCATCTCGGCAATTTTACAAAGAAAAGATTTGCATAAGGATTCTCCTTCTAAACAATAACCACCTTCCTTTTCATTCTTCTCCTCCTCCCTTCCTGCAGCCCAAAGATGTCAAATTAAATGGTGAGTACAGTATGAAATTGTTGTTTCTGGTAGGCTACGCACTTTTTATAACTTTTTGGTTAGTACATTAGAAAAATTATTGGTGTTTTGGTAAATTATGCACATTATACAACCCTTTTTTATTATGAAAAGGTTAAGTAAGTGTTGCTGTGGGAGGTTCGGAGCGCATTATGGGTATTTCCATTATTTCTTATGGGAAAAATAGTCTTGACTTACAACCAACTTGAGTTACAACCAGCCCTCGCAAATTAATTGAGTTTGTAAGTCAAGGGTCCACTGTATATCCTTTAAACCCATATACCCAATACATAAAACTTAGAAATCAAACAAATATAATATATATATATATATATATATATATATATATATATATATATATATATATATATATATATATATATATATATATATATAAAACAATAAACATAATATTAACAAAAAAAAATCAACACATGAAAAAATAAAAAAGGAAAATAAACATAAGTAAGGGAGCAAACCCTGGGTATATTTGTACTATTGTCCGACTGTCATGGGGCAAGAAGAAAACATGTTGCTGTTATAACAAAAACTGTAGCAGAACACTAGGGAATTTATCAAAATAAATTAGAGCAGAGCCCCGAGACTATGATGTTCATGGAGGACATTGTCATCTGTAGTGAGAGTTTATGGCAGGCTGAAGTGAACCTGGAGAGAGGTGGAGGTATGCACTGGAGAGAATGGGAATGAAAGATGGAATACATGTGCATAAATGAGAGAGAAGGTGGTGGAAGGGTGGGACTGCAAGGAGTAGAGATGGTGAAACTAGACAAATATAGGCTGGGCAGAGGAAGAATCGGTGGCTCCTTCGCCCGCCAATATCAGTAAGGTATCTTATGCACGGTGGATGGCCACATCCGTTGCAGACACTGCATAGCTACCTCGTGCTCATGACACAAGCATTTAACTTTTGCCGAAATTTGTCGCTGCGTTTTTAGCTGTGTTGTTATTTTCTCTTTCTGTTTTATATTCAATATATATTGGCGTGGCCGCCCCCAAGAGTCCTTGCTTTTCTTTCCCCAAGTAACCGATCGCCACACAATCAGCTCTGTAATAGACGTTAAGCCATCTGTAAGCTTAGCACCGATTCTTCAAAACGTTTAAGGAACATTGAAATATCTTCGTAGTACATGTTTAATTATTCTAACCTTAACGACACTCCCAGTGAAGAATATAGATTATTTAAATGAAGTTAAAGTTTTATCTGTATAATTTAACAAACATATTTTGCTGCATTTCACCTTAAAAATGATATCGTCATCATATGTAAATACGCGCTTTATAAAGTGGCTCAGGTTGTGAGATATTATAACTGTAGTGCAAGTTTACAGTGGGGTGATTGTACTTATAAGTACAAACAGTTCTACAAGGAGCAATTGATTGAGTGCATTTAAAGTTCTTGGGATGAAACTGTTTCTGAACCGCGAGGTCTGTACAGGAAAGGCTTTAAAACGTTTTGCAGTGGCCGAGACAGTGTGTGCTTAATGCTGTATACCGATAATTCGGAACTGCTGCTGTGATTCACACTCAGATACAGTGATATAAATACTCCGAGTCGTGCAGTGAGAGTAATATGGAAAAAGATGATCCGCTGTGGCAACTCCTAACCGGAGGAGCTGAAAGAAGAAGAAGAAGAAGAAGAAGAAGTGAGAGTAACAACGCTAAAGCAGTTATGGTATTTGGAATACTATGGCTGTTCCCTGGACCATTATATTGTTACAAGTTAATTACGATCAGATGCATTACACTAATAAACAATATGCGGTTAGTTTAAGTGTATTTATAAAGCCGCGTCAGTGAAATAAGGAGTAACCACACAGGAACAGTAGCACTGCTTTGACGCTGGGTGCCGCCAGTCTGCAAAACCGAGCGGAGAACTTGCGTACGACAAGGTATGAGGTACCGTGGAAAAGTGCGTGGCTTTACGCCAAGTGTAGGTTTTATACATCGCGATTTGAACGTGGAAAAGTTCTTACGCAACATTTCTGTGCATACGCACCATTTATACATGAGGCCCCTGATCAGGACTCTCAAGAGACCGAGTGTGGAGTCTGAGTGTCTGGGCTTGTGAGTGTCCTGATAAAAACCAAGATCCAGGCCTTTAATGACCTCTTGGGCACAGCCATCAGCAGTGTGTCTGTCTGCGGAAAGGGTGTTGACCTCGTCAAGAGGTTTACTTCCCTCGGCAGTGACATTCATGTCTCTGTTGACTTTTCCTATGAAGTCAGTAGACAGACTGGGACAGCATGTGGGATCATGAGGTCACTAAAAAGGGGTGTGTGGTGCTCATGATATCTTTGCAAAAAAAAAAAAGGTCCAAGTCTTTAGAGTCCTGGTGCTTCCTGTCTTGCTATATGGTTGTGAGACATTGACGCTATCCAGTGACCTGAGATGAAGGCTGGACTCCTTTGGTACTGTGTCTCTTCAGAGAATCCTTGGGTACCGTTGGTTTGACTTTGTGTCGAATGAGTGGTTGATCATGGAGTTCCGAATGAGGCACATTACTGCATTGTGAGGGGGCATCAGTTACGGCACTACAGCCATGTGGCGCAATTCCCTGAGGACCCAAGCAGCTGGACCAGACTAAGGGGATGCCCATGTAGCACCTGTTGGAAGCAGGTAGACTGCCATTTCCTTAAGGTGGGCCTGGACTGTGTGTCTGGCTGGGGGGCTGCCAATGGGATCCCGAGGTGTTTCGTTGCATTGTGGGTGCAGCAACATGCTGTACCAGTGCATGCTCCGCAACTTTTTGTGTGAAGATTAAAATCCCAAATCATTAAAACAGTACAAATCCCAGGATAAAACCGTGCAGACAATGAGATTTTTCTCCTTCTTTCTCTCCCAGATCAGCACGTCTTCCTCTCTCTGTCTCCCCAGCTCACCCTTCATCTAGCTGTGGTGACGACTGCCTCCATTAGCATCAGCTGTGACACTCTGAGCCAACCCCTCCATCTTCCTGGCGTTTACCGGATCCCTGACAGGGTGCCATTTTCTCCCCTGCTTCTCGATAAATGCTCAGCTTGGATGACCCATCCCTGGAGCACCACCATCCCACTCCTCTGCCTGGCCACTAACCACCTACTTCCTCACCACCATACTGGCCTGAGAACTCTGTTTCTGTCTGATTCCTTTCTCGACTTGACAGCTCTTTCATTTCTCCCTCTTTCCTGTCTTGTTCAGGCTCCTTTTATGCCGTCTCTTTTGAGGGTGCAGGTGCCTGCTGATTGCCGCATCGTCATTGGCCAAGCAATCATTTGCTGTGCCATCTGTGCCTGAAGCGTGCCATATTTATTTATCCAAAAAAATGCTCAATGCCCCACTACCCCAAAATGCTCTATACCACATGGGCTTCCTCTGGGTACTCCAGTTTCCACCCATAGTCCAAAGACATGCAGGTTAGGTGGACTGGCGATGCTAAATTGTCCCCTGATATGTGTGTGTTCACCTTGTGATGGGTTCACTCCTGATTCTTGCTTGTTGAGACAGGCTCCAGCTTCCTCACAACCCTGCTCTGGATAAGTGGGTTACAAAATGGATTAATGGGTGAAGTAGTGATGGTTGAGGAAGAACTAAACAGTGTCGTAGAAAACAAGGGTTGACTGGCATCCTGGCTGGGATGGATGGTTTCTTGCTCAGCCGGGATGCCTTAGCAATGAAAGGGTGGAAGAAGACTACCACTCGAGGTCATGTGCTCCTTCAGCATGACAGGTGGCAGCAGCAGATCTCTAGTGGGTCTCCCATATACACACCCTCAGGGCTTCATGGGAATTGGAGTTCCAATGGGTAGCCCTGCTTAGTCTTGTGGGAGCCACCAGAGGGTACTGTGAGGGGGAAGTATCCTCATTTTAGGGCGGTTCTACCTTAGCCAGAAGTGCTTCCTGGATGCAATATGGTTGCACCAGACGTACTCCAGGGAACAGTATAAAGGATGCCACTCATCCTCACTGAGTGAGTCACAGTCGAGGGAAAAAGGATGAAGCCAACTGAGGAGGAATGGAGGGAAAGAAAGAAAGAAAGAAAGAAAGAAAGAAAGAAAAAGAAAGAAAGATGGTGTATGTTGTTGGACAAAGAGGCCTGTATTGGAAAGGTAATTGTGCAATAAATCATTTGTTTGCACCTGGGACGTCTATTTGTACTGATGTATCTGGGGTTTGGGGTGCTGGTTCGCCCCTTATGGGCCACAGCAGGTAAACTGGACCTGGGAAGAGGCCTGATAGATGAATCATTGAGTTCTTATTGAAGATAAGCATTTAAAGCTGAGGTCCCACAGTTCAGCATATTTATGCCAGTGCTTGCCTTTCAGGATGAGGGCATTTTTACAAAACGGAGTCCAAAGGAGAATATTTTTGCTTGGCTACTGCAAAAAACACTCGATTTTATTAAAAGAAATGTAATGTCCGATGAAGCGTGCATTAATGGTTGGTCCATCTGCTTTTATTGTTTGCTATTTGAGAAGCCCCCCTGCACTGCACTCCATAAAATGTAGTGACATTTGCCTTGGCCTTCGAAACCAGTTCAGCCACCAGGTGGTCTAGAGGCAGACTGCTTTAGGGGGGGTCCCAGTCCTACAGATCAGGTTCTTTTAATGCCCTTTAAACATTGACCACTACATTACAGAACAAGACCCAAATCTGGTGGCATACGATCGACAAATGTAAAATATACCTTTAATATCATTTGCATTTAATCAGTCTTGATTTCATAATAAATTGCTACGGTGAGCTGTTGTTGTTTACCAGGTACCTCTCCTAGAACTCAGAGAACTGACTTTCTAATGCATGTCCACTGTCTCTCTGCCAGCCTGTACAAACTTTACCAGTGGGCTCTTCATCTAACTGTGGGCAGAGTCTGCACAGTCAGAACAGCGAGGTCTGTAATCTGCAGAGCCCATGAAAATGCCAAAAAGTATTCGGCGCCATGGCAAACCACCTCTACCATCATCACATGGCCGTTCAGTGGTCTACATATTGGGATCTATTATGGTTCAGCGTGGCAGCTAAGATGGCATGAGGGAAGCTGACGGTTTCTTAAGTTGGGTTAAGTCCAGGCTCGGCCCATCGATGAATGTGTCTTTGTGTAGAGGCCCATTGTTGGTGATCTACAAGACTTTACAGAATTCAGGAGGAAACCCTACTGCTCAAATTGGGTGTGCAAATTAGGTACGACTCATCTTGGGTTATAGCTGTCCTGGTGTCAGCTCTATCTGGATGTCTTATCATGGCACAGCATAATATAATGTACTATAATATGCCTCCCCCACAACTCTGTACACTGTGCATGCCCATTCTTTGCCACAAGCAATATTCTGTACAATAAATGAAGGAATACAAGGTGGACCTGTTTAATTTATTTGGAAAGAGGAGCCACAGGGCAGACAGGGAATATTAACCTATTAGGCGGCCCAAAGTAAGCCTGGAGCACAGCGAGACAGACAGACGGAAGGCACTCACTTAATTAAAGCACCCTCTAGGGGCATGGCTGGGTATGACATATGGGTCTCTTCTGTCTCGCCTGCATTTCAGCCTTTCATTAAGTTTCCTTTACGGGGTTGTGATTGAACTGCAGCTTATAATGACAGCACTCAGATCAAGACAAGAGCCAAACCTGATTGACTTGCACGAGCGAGAAGTAGATGTTTGTTTTGTTTGAAACTCAAACAGAGCCTTTTCTCAAGATTTGTGGTACATTTTAGGTCTGTTGAAAGTGACATCTTTAGAGGCTTTGATAGGAGGAGGTGGTCCTTGAGACAGCCCTCCACACCAAGACTAACGGCTATTAAGCTTAAAGTCAGGGAAAACTTACATAAAGATGATGGTTTTGCATCAGCTTAATGCAGTGCCAAGCGTGATTTAAAAATGAATCATTTGCATAAGTAACGCCATATTGAGAAATACCCACCCTCTCCACTGTGTGCCCCGTTCTGCCAGTGTGAGACGACAAGTTAGAAAAGGTACACATGGCAACAACCACATTTTCATACACAGGCTGTAGCTCAAAGTCCTTTCGACACGCAGATACTGCACCCTGTTTCAGCTTTACGTGACTGAAGTCACCAGGCATATCTTAGCGGTTCAGCCATCCAATCAATTCCTATCACTATCTATGTCAACATGTGAAGACCAATTCAAATTCTCACCTCTATCGCTTCCTTCAGGTAATGGGTCACTTTCAGTTTGTTCTAAAACTGGCTTTACTGTTTTTCATTTACGTGCCATTGTGTGTTTTGGTTGAATGCTCCGCCCAGCTCATGAATATTGATGAGTTACCATAGAGTGTCAAAAATATAGATTTTTTTCTGACAATTACTTGTTTTCATCTTTAACACACATTTGTTACAGGTGATAGAATGCACTGAGCATGTATCATTCATTCATTTCTAGTCTGAAAGTTTGATTTGCAAATGAGCCACACAATACTCGTGCTTTTGATTCGTGAATTGAGTCATTACCCGAGAACGAGTCACACAAACTTGTTCACTTTAAACCCGAGAACGAATCACATAATGTCCTTTATTTGATTTGTTAAACTGAGTCATTACCCAAGAACGAGTCACACAAACTTGTTCAATGTAAACCGAGAACGAATCACACAATGTTCTTCATCTGATTTGTGAACTGAGTCATTACCTGAGAATGAGTCACACAATTCTTGTTCACTTAAGATTCTCTAGCGTATTCTCTTAATTTAATTATGCATTTTCATTATATTATCATGCTTTGTCCTTTCAAAATGATCAATGTTATATGATATGAATTACCACCATCTTTAACATATGAAATATAAATAATAAATAAAAATAACTATTTGGCAAATCATTCAAGGTACCCCCCCCCCATCCCAAAAGGTGTTAATCAAATCAAATTATTGAAATGAATCGAGTCAATTAATTGGTAGTTTGAAGAATCAAATCAGTAAAGTGAATCGAAGTGCCCCGCACTATGACCTCGACCTCTGCCTCTTGTCTTTTGAAAATCGTTTTTGTTTAGAGCAGGGCTGTCCAGCTCAGGTCCTGGAGGGCCACAGTGGCTGCAGATTGCATTCTAACCATTAGTGATCAGTTATTACTGCTAATTAACTTCTTTTGCCTCAGTTTTAATTATCTTGACTCAGCACCCTTAGTTCTTTCTTATTCATTAATTAGCAGCCAAACAATAATGAGACACAAAACAAGTCGCCACATGACCAGCTAACTTGTGCCCATCACACAATATCTGAAAATAAAAACAGGTGGTGGTCTCGGTAAGGTTGATCTCTCAGGTCACCAAAACATTTTGACAATGTTCTTAGAAAAAACAGAAAATCAACAGCTTTGGAAATGTCTGCTGTGGCAGAATGAGAGCAGCGACAAGCAAATGAATTAAATAACGGGTTTAATCAACAGCAAGAATCGGCATCTCATTAAGAGATTGGTTGGAGTTTGAAGCTCCAGTTTACAACAACAACATTTATTTATATAGCACATTTTCATATAAAAGGTAGCTCAAAGTGCTTTACATACTGAAGAAAAGAAAAATAAAAGACAAAATAAGAAATTAAAATAACACATTAGTTGACATAGAAAAGGAGTAAGGTCCGATGGCCAGGGTGGACAGAAAAAACAGAAAAAGTTTAGCTGGTCATCCGTTGGCTCACTTCACGTCTCATTTCTGTTTGGCCGCCATTTAACGAAGAAAAGAATCAATTCAGAGGACTGAATCCTTAAACACAGGGCTATTAAAATGTTGGGTGTAAGACACTAAGGACCACTATCACCCCTTTAACCCCAACAGACAGATACACTGGACACAGGTTAAAGGCACCAAGATGATACTTAATGCCTTTCTTCTTAATAAACAGTGCCCTCCAAGCACCACAAGCACAAGAACAGGTAATAAACACAATAATATTCACAATCCACAATTCGTCTCTCCTCCACATCTCCCAGCAAGCTCTGTCACACTCTTCCTGACTCTGGCTCGCTTGCTGGGTCTCCACCAGTCCTTTATATAGTCCTTGACCCGGAAGTGCTTCTGTTCTTCCTTCCATGTGACTTGCCAGCACTTCCTCAGGTCCTTTCACAGCTCCCCCTGGTGGCACCCACGGCACCCAACAGGGCTGAGCAGCCAAACTCCAAGTCCCAGGATGCCCTGCAGGAATGTGGGGCACCGCTACACTCCAGGGGAGCTGCCAATGCCAACGGGTAGCTGCTTTCCCCCATTCTTCTATTTCAGGGGCATCCCGGGTGGGCTGAACTGCTGGCCGACTCTCACAAGGGAAAAGAAGTTAATTAGTAATGTAAACTGGTGCCTGATTGAGAAGATGGTTAGAATGAAAACCTGCAGCCACCGTGGCCCTCCAACCCTGGTTTAGTGCTTGAGACGCTTATTCTACTCTCATTTTCTCTCCATCCCATCCCCTGGTCAGATACTTCACTCTTGTCTTTACGTGTGTGTCAGTGTGCGCTTCAAGCTCAATCCCTACACTGTCATTATGATGATGAAACTTGGGAGGGTGGGCTGGGGATGCTTCTCACCGCTCTGTATCCCCTAAGGGAAATCTCCTCCATTTATTCAAAGCAAGGGAGGAAATCAAAGTGTGAATGACAACGGTGAGACAATGGGGGGAGTTTGGGTTGCCAGATGGGATTTTCATACCAGTTCAGAGGCCTTTAATGTATCACTGATACAAATACTTAAGGTATGGTTGGAAAACACAAAACACACAGTGGCGTTTCATATGCCTTGGACTAGAAAGAACCATCGGGCCCACCTATATGGTCCAAAACAACCGCAAATACGTTTAAGATACATACAGAGAAAACATGGGCTTTGCAAGGCTGATTTGAGGGGGATCTGAACGGCCCCACCTGGTGGTCCTGCTCCACTCACTGTAAATGTCTGTTTTTTGATGCTATTTGATTTTTTTTAATTTTATTTTTTATGGCTTTTGAGGTGACTGTCAGATCTCTGTGAAGTACGGCAGGCCCAACGGCCCCTCCTTGAATTTTTATATGAAGTGCTTTACACAGCTTCACGGTACTTCGAAGTGGAACTAAAATTCAATTAGTGGGTTTATTTTTACTTTTTTTTTCTTTTCCATTTTCAGAAGGAATTCAACTATTTCAAATGAGTGCTCAAATGAAGAGCGGCGACAGTCGCCTAGCAGCCCCCCGGGGAGAAGATGCAAACATCTCTAGGCAATCCAGTTAATTTAACGCTTTCTGCTTTGATTTAAGTTACTCGCTTTGTCAGGTGTAGTTACTACACCTCCAGACTGCGGGTAGGAATGGCACGTTGCCTCAAGTGTCGCCACTCAAATACAAAACATTCCCCCGGGAGCAGCGCCGAGCACACGTCTGGCAGAGTAGAGTTAAAAAAATGAAAGCTCTTGGCATCCTTTGGGTAGGGGAGGCTGGCGGGCGTCGTCTTTGACGTTCGCTGAGGATTGTGTGTTTAATGTGGGGAAGAGTAATATTGCACAAGCCGGTAAATTCACAAACACAAAAACAAATTAGGAAATACATCTTCATGAGCAAAGGGCGATGAATAATTGATGATCTGGCTTCTTTCATTATTTATCACAGCGATTCCCCAACTTCTTACTCACCGACGTTATGCACCTCGGCCTTAAAATTGTTCTTGAGTCACCCGGCCTATTCATTTCAGCTATTTTCTTTACTATTAAATTCATTGTAATTGGCATTAGTTTAGACAAACAAGGAAAATGATTGGAAAATGGAAAATGGGGGGGTTTGTGTACTTGTTTTTTCACTGTTTTTCTTTAAGACTCCCATAAACACTGAATATAATTAAAAGGTGGGATAAGAAACCCGCCGCTAACAATAAACATTACCTCTGATGTCTGCAAAGGGGGGCCACCATGAAGCTGTAGGGCAGGGTGAAGTCCCAACGAGAGACCTCCAGAGCTAAATAAAGGAATACTCACTCCCACAAAAATATATTTTTAAATGTTACTTACACTATGGAGTTTACAGTAATGGCAGAGAAAATTTTTAATTTCATGTTTTCATGCGGAAATAGGCATTGATGGGGACCAACGCTGGACAACAGAAAATAATATGAAAAATATCAATTTGTGTCACATAATTCACATGTGAAGTCGTCCAGTCATCTGCTTACAACATCTCAAGCACATGTACTTGTACTAAAATACTAGCGGTGCTACCTGCCAAAGACGTGTTGAAATCTAAATCATCAGCGGAGACCTCAGCGCTAAAGTTTGCAGTGCACAATCTATTGGAATGTAGTTTGTAATGCATGAACAGTACCTCCATGCAGAAAACCAATTTCCTCTTGGGGATTAATAAAGTATATCAAATGAAAAAAATTAAAAAATGTAGTAATGTAATGCATTGTATTTGTCATTCCAACAGATGGAGCATCACAAACATTTGTAGCAATAAAATGCATTACTAAAAATGTTTGTGATGTGCCATCTGTTGGCATGATACATGAGATGCATACAGTATGCCTCTGTCATATGCAATTTGGTATGGGATTTATAAAAGCAGTGTTAATGTGTGCAATGCGCCAATGGAGTGACAAATGCAGAGCATTTATTACCACAAATGTTCGCCATTTAAAAACTGTTGCATAGATAAATGCAATGCATAAAATGAACTGCTACAAATGTTTGTGATGCGCCATCTGTTGGAGTGACAAATGCAATGCACTTTATTACTAAAGGTTTATGATGTACTATCTGCCATAACATATGCAATTTGGTATGGGATTTGTAAAAACAGTGTTAATGTTTGTGATGCGCCATCTGTTGGCATGATACATGAGATGCATATGCCTCTGTCATATGCCATTTGGTATGGGATTTATAAAAGCAGTGTTAATGTGTGTAATGCACCAATGAAGTGACAAATGCAGTGCATTTTATTACCACAAATGTTTACAATTTGAAAACTGTTTCACTGACAAATGCAATGCATAAAATGAATTACTACAAATGTTTGTGATGCACCATCTGTTGGAGTGACAAATGCATTTTATTACTAAAGGTTTATGATGTAACATCTGTTGGAATTTCAGAGACACAGCAACCGGATGGACACACAGATCTACAAGACTTATTGTTTTATTAGGACGGAATTTTGAATAAATCACTTCTGAAAAATATTGTCATAAACAAAAATGAAACATGCTGAGATATTCCCAAGCATCTAACTTGCAGACCCCACCTGCCCACCACATCCATTGCTCAGGAGTCCAGTCCAGTAACTGCTTCACGTTTCTGTGGTGTTCTCTCTTTGCACTTTTCTCCTTTGTGTATTGTAGTTTAGATTTAGTTTAGGAGTTGCGATATGTTTAGGTGAGAGACAGCACATGGACAACAGAGCTCGGACTTGAGCCCTCTGGAGCAGTAAGTCTCAGCTCCGGTCCTGGAGGGCCACTGTGGCTGCAGGTTTTCATTCTAACCCTTTTCTTAATTAGTGACCTGTTTTTAATTGACTTGCTTATACCCCTTGTTTCTTTATCCTTAACAATAATGAGATATAAAATGAGCCAAAACATGACCAGCATACTGTGTCCACCACACAATATCTGAAAATATAGAAAGATGAAGGTCTCAGGAATGTTGATCTGCTCAGGTCCCCAAAACATTTTAACTCTGCTCTTAAAAAAGAGAAAATCAACAACTTCGTAAATGTCTGCTATTGCACAATGAGAGCAGGAACAAGCCATGGAATTATAGAGTGAGTTTAATTAACAACAAGAATTGGCGCCTAATGAAGCAACTGGTTGGAGTTTGAGGCCCTGACTTAGTTGGTCTTTTGTTGGCTCCCTCACTTCACCCGTACTGACCCCTACTCTCTTTTCTGTTTCTTTTTCCGGTTTCTCAAAGCTTCATGATGCTCCAACAATGATGGATGGATTAAAAGGCAGAAGTCTACGTGACCATCATCATCATCAAGCCCTTCCGTGAGAATCCTAAATCCAAAGAGGTCTGTTTCATTTATGTTAGGTAGAATGCCCAGTGGGGACTGGGCGGTCTCATGGTCTGGAATCCCTACAGATTTTATTTTTTCTCCAGCCGTCTGGAGTTTTTTTGTTTTTTCTGTCCCCCCTGGCCATTGAACCTTACTCTTATTCGATGTTAATTAATGTTGATTTATTTTGTTTTCTTATTGTGTCTTTTATTTTTCTATTCTTTATTATGTAAAGCACTTTGAGCTACTGTTTGTATGAAAATGTGCTATATAAATAAATGTTGTTGTTGTTGTTCACATTTCATTTCTGTTTAAGGATGAAAGGAAAAGGAGTTAATTAGCAACAAAAACAGGGCTACAGCAGACCAATAGGATCAGCACTCTAGAGTCACAGCCAATGAAAACAGCAGCAGGTTACTCAACAATGACAGTAAAATTACGTCAATTAAACTGCAGCAAAGTGTGAGGAAGAAGTAACAATGAGTGATACTGTGCCTATCATGGCTAAAAAACACTTTAGGGTAGACAGAGGGAGAATAATATGAAGTGCAATGAGCTGAGAGACCACCAGGAGGCAGCGTTGCATGCTGATCTTTCCTTAAAGCAGCAGTGAACCAAGGGGCTACAGAAGTGTGAAGCCCTCCGTTGGCACTAACAGAGCTAATTACAACGGGCAGACGCTTGATATCAGGTGCCACAGAGGCACAGTTGCATGATTTTAGAGTTCAGATTTTCATTTCCCAATTACAGTGCTAAGATGGCACAATGGTTGGTGCTGCTGCTTCTCACGGTATTCTGGGTTCAAATCCCTCGCCTAACTTTCATCTGTGTGGGGTCCGCATATTCGCGTATGGACGTCACTCCCAGGTTCACAGTTTTCTCTCCCACATACCCAGAATTGTGTGTGTTAGGATACCTGGTTGTCCTCGTGTGGGTGGGCCTTGTAATGGACTGGTGCCCCTTCTAGAGTTGGCTCCAGTCTGCCAGGACATACGTTAGCATCTCACATTTTAGTAATGGATGGATTGATTTTTTTATGTTAAATGTCTTGTCACACAATTTAATAAAAATATAAATCTGAAGAGAGTGGTAAAGTGGTAAGAAAGTGTGAGTGGTCCTCAAATGAACCGGCATGTCTTCCAGGGGTAATTCTTGCCCTGTATTATGTGTCTGCCAGGCTGTGTTCCCTGGCCACTGCTTAAGTTCCTTTTTATGTCTTTTTGTAATTATTTATTTTTTGTTAATAGTCTTCCTGGCGTGAAGTGATGTCAAGAGTCTACCAGGCAAGCAAAGGGGTGCCCCATAGATTGTTGGTGGGCTCGTTCCTCTTCTCTATATACATCTCCTTACTAAGTCCTATCATGCTGTCCCATGGCCTCTTATATCGGTGACATGCTGATAATACACAGCTGTACCTGTCAATCCCTCCAGAGGACCACTTAGTATCAGCTTGAATCTCTGCATGTCTCACTGATGGTGCAACTTGGGTGAAGAAGCACCATATCCAGCTCAACCTGGCAAAGACAGACCATCTTGTTATACCATCTCATCAATCAATTCAGCACCCCATCTTTGTTCAACTCTCATTATTACTAACACCAGTCAAGTGGCTTGGAGTGGTGACCGATGACCAGCTGTCCTTCACAGAGCGTCACTCGATCTTGCAGATTGACTCTCTACAACACCTTCAAGATCAGACCATATCTGACAGAGTATGAAGCACAACTCCCGGTCCAGGCTTTGGCCTTGTCACATCTGAAATACTGCAGCTCTCAGGAGTACAGGCCGCTGCAGATGATTCAAAATGCAACAGCACATCAGGTGTTCTACCAGCCAAGATGGGCATGTGTCACACGTCTTTCAGATCACTGCATTGGCTTCGTGTAACAACATGTATTAAGTACAAATCCTTCATGATTGCCTATTGAGTAGTCAACGGGTCAGCATGCATATACATGGAGGCACTCATGATGCCCTTTGTTCCTTCTTACCCACTCAGGTCTGCTGAAGAACAGCGTCTGGAAATGCCACCTCAGTGTGGTGATTATGTTGACTTCTTTTGCAAGTCACTTTAAGTAAGTGCCTGCTAAGCAAATAAATGTAAAGGTCTTTATGTATTATTATATTTCTATGTGTAAAATCAGTTTTTCTTATGTGTTTTGCATTTTGGAGTGGTGCCTCAGGAGATGGGGCCACCCTGACATCATAACTCAGGCTATTTAAGTTGGCTGAGAAGGCTCAGGAGCAGGAGATCATTCTATTATTGTGAAGCATTTGTGAGTATTTTTTTCTATTTGGATTTTCTGGTTTTTTTATTATTTCTTGTCTTGTTTTCTTGGATTCTGTCTCTGGATTACAGTATGTATTTGGGACTGGTTTGCTGTGGAATGAATTTTTAGACAAAATTCTTTTGCCTTTTTTGCTCTATTGAGTGTTCCACGTATGCGCATAGGCGACAGCTAGAGGGCTCTGGTAATTGTAATTACAACAGGGTATGGCGCTGTGTTCTAATGCCTTTTCTCTTCCTTCCTCTGCAGACCAGATGACTGACAGATGTAACACTTCTGGTGTCTGTCCACCCGGACTCGCCTCTTCCTGTCGGAAGGACATATGACTGGAAGTTCAGCCATTTTGCACGAGTTCACCGTGGAACCGTTTTGCAATTACAGCTTGTTTTTTGATCTACTGTTTTTCAGTTATACAGGGTCACCGGGTGCTGCCCCAACTCTTAATCATGGTCTGCTTTATCTCTTACATGACAATTTGCCTAATTTGATAGATTTGTGGACATTTGATGTTTTTTTTTTCCCAGTTCCCCATTTTTGGGGCCTGCTCCAGCTGAAGTTAGCATGTAGTGGGTCCTGGCTAAGTCGAGGTGAGTCTCTTCTGGGCAGGACAGCGAGAATCCTGGCCTGCTTCTCTGCTTATTTCTGAAGGCCTCACACTCCTTTTGTCTTGTGAGGACTCCATTTTGTGACATTCTGTGCCCAGTGCTGCTGAGATATGCTCTCCAATTCCAAAAAGACCAACCTTTCCATGGTGTTTACTCCTCTTCCATGAAGTCATCTCTGAGATCAGGTGCTTCCACGTACAGTTCTGGGAGCCGTCTGGAGGCCATGTCTCGTTTGGTGCACAACCATCCACCCAGTCATCAATCTAATCTCTATTTTCTAACCTGCTTGTTCAATTCAGAGCAATATGGTGCTAACATCTCCTCTGGCCCCTTCAGGTTCAAATCAGAAGTCAATCCTGAGTCCAGTGCACTCGCTCACAGAACTACATGAAGCAAGTTTAGAATTGCCCCTTAACGTATTGTGCACATTTTTGGGATGTGGGAAGAAAACCTAGGCCAACAAAGTGAGAACATGAGGGCTCGACAGAGATGGAGACCAAACCAGGCTCTGAGCCGAGTCTCCCAGAGCCATCAAGTAGGCCATCTTGCTATTTTTCTCCACACCCAATTACAAAAGGCAGTGCACCAAACATCTTCTGCCCTGCTTGTCCTTTTTTAAGACATAATAAAGTGACAGGCCTGTGAGAACTTAACAACTTTCTGCAAGACTACCTACCACCGCCTCTATTGAGCAGTGACCCCGAGGATAACACATTCATTGAGCACACTCAGTGAGACCACCCCCCTGGGCAGCTGTACGCTTGGGCCTGATGCTGCTGACCAGTAACACTCCTTGGCTGCGCCTGATTATTATCTCTTTCCTTTTGTCTTCTTGTGTAATCATTTATATCTGATAGCACTTCACACAGACAGACACCAAGTTTTATTTCATAGTGCCCCTCACAGTTAACATCTGCCAGTACATGCCAGGGTATCCTCCAGTGCCATGACGGATCACAAGGGAATGAAATGCCAACCCTCAGCTTAATAGATTGGCACTGACTGAGATGTTTAGGCCTGCCAAGGTATGCAGACTACAGCTTTAGTCAGCAGCTCTTTCAAACATATTTCATCAGTATGAATCACTTGACATTTCTCGTTCCCTTTTATTAAAGTAAGTGGGCTACGGCTTCATATACCACATACAAGAATGAGGAAAAATGTCCAGAGGAGCACCCGAACATCATCACTTGAATAAATGCGTGGTGCCACTGGGCTGTGTTTTTATTACAGAATGCCAAGGAGCAGGACTCTATCGTGGCATGTCAGGCTTTAGTAACCATACAAGGATGGGATGCCAGTCCATCACTGGGCACACTCACTTACTCGCAGAGCCATCGATCAAATCTAACTTGCAGATAGTAATTGAACCGAGGTCCCAACGGCTTGAGACAATCACCGAGCCGTCGTGCCACCCACATACTGCGCGTCAGGAATTCAAAAAGCTAAAGTGTCAGGAAAAGAAAAGCACATCCTGTGAATGCCCGCACTCATCAAAGCTTTGCAGAGGACAGAAAAGTAAGAGACGGGAGCAAACTGCTCTGCTGCAGCGCGCCGTGGCGTTCTGAGGAAAAGGAAGCAATGTGACAAAGTACGGCCAATTAGCGGAGATTCAAATGCCTCCACTGCTCAAATTAAGAGGCTTTGAAGGAGGGGATTTCAAAGAAAAATGATGAACTGCTGTAGGTTATTAAAAACTTCAAGGAGCTAGAAATCCACTTCACACCAGCAGAGAAATGCGAATGTGCTTAATTTAAAGAGATTCAGGACATCGACTCATTCCAGCCGTCTACTCATTCAGCTCCTTTCATTTGTATAAAATGTCCTCCCAGGTATAATAACAGTAGATCACACGCTACTTACAGTGGAACCTCATCCACCAACTGAACCAATCTGTATAAAGCACTTTAAGACCAGTGAGACATGCACTATTAGCAATCCCAAGGGTGACCATCAGTCCATCCACTCATCCATCGTCTTAAGCGCACATACGCTAATAACTTGTGTGTAAAACACACTATGAGAAACACAGTGGCCGCCCATCTCTCTATCAACACCTCTATTGTATAAAGCACACGTTGATTTAAAAAGCCAGTGAGGTTCATACTACACACTAGTATAAATCCATCCATCCCTTCATCCAGTTCAACTGTATAACTCGCTCTTCAATTTATGGGCCCACTGGATTTTACACTTTTACACATACTGTGGATATCCAATCAATGCAACGACGTAAGGCACCTGTCCACTTCCACTTCCACGACCAGTCGACTATACACAATTATGAATATAGCGTATACCCATCTATCCATCTATCGTAAGACACGTGTCAGTAAGGGGAGTCTTCAGGGCTCTGTATCAAAGTGTAATACCACTCCGAAACACAAGGTGGTGCTGTTGGTAATGTCTTCTCCTCTTTTACCCTCAGAAACAAGAACATCTAGCAGGAAGAATGACATCATGTCCACCTCCAACCCAGAAGTCTCGCCTCTACCACCACATGCACTATGTAAAATCCCACAAGGCCAGGAGCTGGCGTTTATTACTGGATCTGCCTCTGTGTGTGAAACATCATCATGACCAGAAGCATAGAATGAAAAAGTCACAACAATTTATTAAATGGTGTTCGGCTTAAGGTGCCCCGACTCTTTATCTTGTCTGTGTTTACTTTTCTACATCATCCATCTACTCATCCATCCTTTTCATTCAGCCCCATAAATTTGTCTATATTGGTTTAAATCAGTTATAAACTATTCTAAGGAGAGTGCGTGTTCATCTATCCTTCTGTTAACCCAATTCAACTCCATTGATTTGCATGACGTTCACTTAAATGGTCATTGATCTATACATGAGTACATCTACTGTCCATCCATCCAGCTATCCATTCATCCATCCTCTTTAATAAAACCCTTGTGTGCGTCCAGGTGTCCGTGTGTGTGTGTGTCTTCACAGGCGCGCGCGAGTCACACACACACACAGTCGCGCGCGCGTCACATACACACACACACACAGGCGTGCGTGAGTCACACACACACACACAGGCACGCGGTGTCCATGTGTGTGTCTTCTGGTGAAGTGTGCATGCACGGGGCCACACAGCACGTGTTCAGTCTCTTCCTGTGCATTCCCTGTGCAGAGAGAGAGACAGACACACACACAGGCGCGCGCGAGTCACACACACACACACAGGTGCGCTCGAGTCACACACACACAGGTGCGCGAGTCACGCACACAAACAGGCGCGCACGAGTCACACACACACACACAGGCGCGAAGTCACACACACACACAGGCGCGAGCGAGTCACACACACACACAGGCACGCGCGAGTCACATACACACACACACAGGTGCGCGCGAGTCACGCACACACACACAGGCGCTGCGCGAGTCACGCACACAAACAGGCGCGAGTCACATACACACACACACAGGCGCGAGCGAGTCACGCGCACACACAGGCGTGTGTGACTCACGCGCGCCTGTTTGTGTGCGTGACTCACGCGCGCCTGTGTGTGTGTTCGTTTTCTCTGTTGTTCAAGGTTTTCTTAGTGTTATTCAATGTTTTTACATTCAGTTTACTATTACACTGTGCTTTCTATGGTATAGTTAACTATATTGTTGCTAAAAACTTAAAAAAATATATATTTACATACAGTTCATACGGTCTGGAACGGATTAATTGTATTTACATACAATCCTATGGGGGAAATTACTTCGGTTCACGACCAAATCGGGTTACAACCAGAGTTTTGGCATGAATTATGTTTGTGAACTGAGGTTCCACTGTATTACTGTCAGACAAAATTACAGGCATTTTACGGAAATACAAACCAGTATTACTAAGAGAGAAAATTAAAGGCACACAATACAGTGACGCATATTACAGCCACATACAAGGTCCCTTGCCATTTAATATGCCAGTTGATAGTGTTGAGTCCGCTAGGACTCCTCAATCCTTTATATAAGCCGTACTGTTTCAGATCTCTCCCATTGTGTATTCAAACCTAATATTTTTCCTTCCTATGTGTAATACTTTACATTTACTGACATTAAATTTCATCTGCCACAAATCTGCCCAAGCCTGTATGCTATCCAAGTCCTTCTGTAATGATATAACGGATTCCAAATTATCTGCTAATCCACCTATCTTGGTATCATCTACAAATGTTACCAGCTTGTTATTTGTATTCCTATACAAATCATTTATATTTATTAAATATAACAGCGGCCCTAGCAGTGAGCCCTGCTGGACACCACTCTTAACGTCAGCCAATTCTGATGAGGGTCTCCTCACCATCACTCTCTGCTTCCTGTGTCCGAGCCAATTCTTTACCCATCTTCACCTTACACCCTGAAGTTCCACTTTTTTATTTGGATGCCCTGCCTCTCATGTGGCACCTTATCAAACGCTTTCTGAAAATCACGATAAATAATATCACACAGTCAGCAATGCTCTTAAAATTTTTAAGTAAGATAAAGAGAGCAGACTTTGACTTTTTAAAGGTGATTTGAATGAGACCACTGATCTCATTTATTACCACAGAGTAAATGAGAGTTGGCCGAGAGTTATTGTTATTGAATTATGTGGCTGACGTCTTTGTCCAAGGTGACTTACAATAATAGCTTACAGCTACAGCAGGAGCATGAGCAGGCTGATGTTATGATTCCTTTTATTTTCCTGGGTATAATTAATTTACTTTTCTGTATGTGAATTTTGAATTTTCCTTACGTTCTGAACCATGAGGATTCAGGAAATACTATTTTTCTGATAGAAACTTGTTTCCCCCGAGTTGGTGAACTTAACCGTTTCAATTTTAGTTTTGTGTGGCGATGCCACTTTGTTTAGCGGGTGCTGCCATATTGCTTGACACTCGGTCTGGTGACCCGTATTGCGTGAGCATCACAATAGCATTTAACCCACATGGCACATTTCTCAGTTTCTAACAGGCTAGCTCTTTGCTTGACGTGATTTTCCCACTATTGAGCTTAGCTCTCCCTCAGACTTCAATTCCAGTTTTCCTTTGAAACTTTTCCTAAAGATAGCTTGATCCCCCAATTTTGACTCTTGCTTTGGTCTTTTGTTTCTGATTCATCTCCTAGTCCCGCTTTACTCTTATATCTGGAGACCTGCTCGGGGTGAGTCGCACTGTGCAGCCGCCTTGTACTGTACGGTCAAAGGCCTCAGCCGATCTACTATAATGCCTGTCTTTGGAACAGAAAGGACCTTGGCTGGCAGGCTTGTTGAAACGAAGCAAGCAGCAATGACAGAAATGTCCACTTTTGTTGGTCAGCAGGACAGTTTGTGAGATGATCTGACATTGTGAAAGAGGCAGAGGAGGACGAAGGTCAATGTCAAGAGCTCACAACATCAGAGAGCAGCTGGCCATGCCAGTGACACAATGGCAGTCGGAGTGTCGAAGTTAAAGACTACTCAGGCCATGCAGGTATGGCTATGGTGTGTTATAAAGAAATATGGGCTGTCCTGGGTGGGGTGAGGACAAAAGCTTACAAAATGATGGCAGCAGTAACGAGTCAAAATGTCAGCAAAAACGCTCCAAAAAAAAAAAACAACTCACAAGGGAATTGGATATTCAAGAAATGAATTCTCTGACTCCAAATCCCGCAAAATGAGTGCAAGTTTGACCAAAATGGTGAAAATAAGAGCACAAAAGGCAGCATCACAGCATGACCCCCCCTGTCAATGAGACGCCTTCCAAACGCATCCTTCTGGTTTTGAGGGAAACCAATTGCGAAAGCAGGCCAACAACTGTGGAGCATGAGGCACATCATAGCGGACTCCAGAAGGATCCTTGGGTCTGTAGCCCTTCCAATGGACTAGCCACTCCATTGAAGGACTAATGATCTTCATATTCTTCTGTCCTGTCTACCAAATCATGGTTGGGGGTGTGTGGCTTATCAGGAACCTAATAAGGACTGAGATGAAGCACCAAACGCCAGGATACATGGAAAGCAGAGTGAACCTTGAAGTGAGCAGGCAGAGATAAGGTGTAAGACACAGGGCCCAACCATCACCTGATGACATGCGGGCCAATATACATATGTGGTGCCACTGTCTGTGATGGTACCCGCAGCCGAATGTCTCTAATTGCCAGCCATACCCTTTGCCCGACCTTCAAAACAGGCGTATCTTTATGTTTTGTATCCACAGAGCTCTTGGCTAAAACACCTGCTTTCTTCAGATTAGCTTGTGCAGTTTTCCATTTTGCTCCAAGAGGCCAGAAATAGCAAGTAACACATGAAAAGGTGGACAGATAACCAAGTCATAAACGTCAGAAATGAATCGTCGGACTTGAAAAATGTATGCAACAAAAAAGCACAAAAAAATAAACAAAAGTGGCATCACAGCATCTTACCCTCAACATGACCTGCTGCTGCCTTCCATGCCTTTAGCTGACTAGAGCTGCGGAGCTGACTTGTGGCCCAGTAACGCTGTAGGTTGCTTAATGGCACATAATCCTCATAATGAAACAGGGGCTTTCAGCACTGGACACACTCTGTCTTATTGGGGATGTGACATTTAAAATGGCCATTCTTGGTGATGCTGGTCAGACGTACATGGTGGTATGGCTTTTGCTTGTAGATTGATATCCATGTATGATGCGATTCACTACTTAAGAAGCACATATCCTAACTAATAACATGCTCCACAGCTAATTCATCATACAGTTCATAGATCAGCCAACACTGGAGCACTAACAGGACCCCCTGATCACCAGGTTGTATTCTGCATACAGGTAGGGACCAGAGGTGCAGGCACCACAACTTGGCATTAACCCTAACCCTAACACCACTAGAGCTGGTAAGTAAAGGAAAGTCAATACTGCTGGGGCACCAAGACAGACATATGAAGTGGGGAGTTAAACAGCGACGTCCCCCTGGCAGAAGAAAAGCCAATTAGACTAGAAAATGAAATGAATTATGGTTGGTAGGCTACCTAGGGCTCCCCCACTCTTTTAAAACTGACCTGAGCTTAGGGTTGTAGAGACACCCTGTGCAGCTCTAGAGGGACAACGCTGGGAGTTCTAGTGAGCATTCATGGCCCTGACAGTGGCTCCTGGCTGGAGGTTAAAAAATCTTTCAGGCCGGTTCATTGGGGAATTTGAAGATGAGTGGTGAGGAAGAAGAGCAAGAGCACCCTGGAGAGTGAACGTATAGCTAGAGGATCAAGAAAATGGAGGCAAGGACAGAGACATGAAGAGTGTTTGTGTGATGCTGTGGTGGGAAGAAGACCAGGAAGCCCACAGCCTTATACTGCAAGGCAGGCCCAGAGAATTTATTATTTTCTGTTTATTATGGTACTTGCTCCAAACTCTCCCGTTTACCTGTTCTTTGTCTGTTCAGTTATAATAAAAGGACATCCGTTTTGTGCCACTTTGGCATTTTCTGCTTTTGAGGACTACTCATAGGTACCCTCTGTAGTACCCAGTGTTTTAACTGCAGAAAGCACACCATTTAATACCTTCTTTCTGTCACTAGAGTCAAATTAAAGGCCTCCTTTGCCACTGATATTTCTGGGCCAGGTTCCATGGCTGACTACGAGATGCCCCACTCAGTATCGTTTATTATGGCCAACTGTCGATCACAGCAGCTCTCAAAAATGAACACTGAGATGAAAGGATAAGCTCACGGACAGTGAATATTCATCAGTGACGTCTAAACGCTACCAAGGGAGTCTTTGATTAATTAGGCAATCAGAAGGTTCCATTAACCAGACGCTGCCCTTCTCGTTTTTCAGGTCTGCCTACTGCTTGGGGCTTCCAGAGTTTCAGAGTATGTTGATGGCAAAGATATCACCGCAGGGCTGAGACACAGAGACACATCGGTATCTGGCCTGCTTATCTCAGGCAGTTTCTGCTGGCAGTGGAGGAAGTCACATAATACATTCAAAGTAAACTTATCAGTTTTATTCTGTGCAATGATTTTTTATCTAACAGATGGTGAAGATGTGCCTCTCGTAGGATTTGGACAGTCAGTACAAAAAGCAGCGGAGTTTTCAAATACCAACACAAGATGCCCATTACCATTCTATTTCAATCCATGGCTAATTTAAAACAACTGTATAGACTGTGTATTTATATTTATATACTGTACATATGTTATACAATATCTGTCAAATAATACAAAGAGTACACGACACGTGTTTCGCCCTTATTGGAGCTCATCAGGAGTACACAGATTTGCATCCCCTTGTGGACGTGGCGGATGTTTGCTGACTGGCCGACCAATCACAAAAATTACCTGGTAGGTGACCGCCCTGTTAATGAGATTGTGATTAAAACCTAAGTATGTGTACATATATATTGTGACAGATTAGGGCTCTCTCGCTCCCTTGAACCCTCAGACCACTCGTGAGACACCAGGTAAAAGTCCAATAATAATATTTATTATTATAAATAAGTGTACAAAGTACCCTCCACTCCCAAATACTCAATAAATAAACAATAATCCAATCCTCCACTCCCAGACACTCAACCACCTGCCTCTCAACTCAGCTCGTCCGTCTGGGATTTCCCAGAGTCCTTTATAGTCCTTGACCCGGAAGTGTTTGTCCCTCGTCCATGTGACTTTCTATCACTTCCGGGTCAGGAAAAACTCCTTTTCGTCATCCTGGAAGCACGTCATTTCTTCTGTCCATGTGACAAGGACATACTTCCGGGATGTAGGGAAAATAGTCCCTGGGCCTCCCTGCAGCGACTCCTGGCTGCCCCCATGGTATCCAGCAGGGCTGTGCATTAAAAGTCCACTGTCCATAATTCCCTGCTGGCATTCGGGGCACCTCTATGCTGCAAGGAGGGCTCCATCTGGCGGCCTGGGGGTATTGGCTGGGATGAATGGCCAGCCATATCTCACAATATATACAGTATATATACATACTGTATATTACACTACCAGTCAAACTTTTAGAACAGCTGAGCTTTTCCAGTTTTTCTTTAAATTTTATTATTTGAAATGCAATGAATGGCCTAAAGTAGTGACAAGGTAAGCAGTAAGCTGCCAGAGGTTTAAATTTAAAGTTTAGGTTATCAAAAATTGAAAAAATGGAAATATCAGAATATTACAAATGGGCCTACTTCAGAGATCAACTAATAGGTTACAACCTGCAGATGTTCTGCAGCAATAAAAGAAAATGAAGCCTTGGAATGTGAAGCATACAATTTGCCCGGGTGTCCCAAGTTCTGTTGATTACTTAATAACCCTCAGACTATGTTACTAGACCCTCTGAAGTACTACCTCACTACAAGTCGGTGCTTGATTTTACCATAAAATTTTATAATATTATTCGTATAAGTCGAAAGCAGAAAGCTCACGCTATTGGTCCAAGAGATTACGATATGCTAACGCCCACCTGAGAGAGTAACCACGGAGTACATGGCCTTTGTTTTCTATATATTGTGCCTACGTGACCACACGGTAATACCTGCACTACTCCAAAGTGATGTTTGCACTGTTTTGTGTTTTTTGTATCTCACACCTTTATCGTAAGAGCATCCCTTATCTATGATGGAGCATTTGATCAGAAGAAAATATGAAGCTGGTTTTAAATTAAAAGTCTTTGAAGTAGCAAAATAAATTGTTAACTGTGCTGCTGCAACAAAATTCAACGTGTCTGAGAAACTGATTGGAGGAAGCAAGAAGATGAATCGTCGGACTTGAAAAATGTATGCAACATCAACCCTAACCTAAGAAAAGCGCAAAAAAATAAACAAAAGTGGCATCACAGCATCTTTTTTGATTTGGGAAAATGGTTCAAGGAGTTCTTTGGAATAAGTGGGCAAAAATCAGAGAGAAGAGGTCCGATACTTCAATAAAATTTACTTATTCAATTATAACATTTAAATACATATAATGCAGTATAATGCAGTAGCGATAGATTATAGAAACAAATATATGCTTACAGTATATCAAAAGACACAAACTTATGCTTACAGTATATCAAAAGAAACAAAGCTATCATCCTAGACCAGTAGACTGAGGGAGCCCGCATGTCAGTCTCATCAGAGGATTAAACTCCGTGTGCCTTTTATCAGATACCGGGCGGTGTGCGCCTTTCCCCACGGTTGAGCGTCCAAAAAAAACTGAGGGCGGATCCTTCCCTTATATACTAATTAGGTGTCCTTGCCCAAAGCGGCCTACGTGGAAGCAGTGTATGCAGAAGTGATCAATTTCAGCCTACCCCCTCCTTCCACGGGACACGGCGCTATGTTTTTCTTCTACTCGGCCTTGAGACTAGTGCCTGATACCAGAAGACACAGTAATATGCTTACATGTGAAAAAAGCCTCTCGAAGTGAAAAACAAGTTGGCATAACCTTGGCTGTATCTTTAGAACATTCCCGGCTGTTTCTCCCAAAACATTAGTAATGCAGCTGGGTTTGCACTGGAGCGATCAACGCCCATCTGCTCTCCTGATTCCCTTCCTCTCTTTAGAAAAATCCTTCCATTACAGCATCTTACCCTCAACATGACCTGCTGCTGCCTTCCATGCCTTTAGCTGACTAGAGCTGCGGAGCTGACCTGTGGCCCAGTAACGCTGTAGTAGTTTTTGAATGGGGGTATAAGTCGAGGTCTGATTTTATGATCAATATTTCGGGTTCCAAGACCTGACTTACACGCGAGTATATACGGTAGTTGAATGCCACTGTACCATACATCAAAAAAGCCCGTGTGCACATCCCCTGAAACTCAACAATGTAATGACAAGTGTCACTTGCATCATAAAAGTCACCAAAAGCAGAGGCCTGAACAGCTGCCAGTTCAAGCAACTACTCAGCGAGGTTGAGGTGGAGAATGGAGATCTGGTCTACCATCGTGAGGTGTTGCAGCCTAGTCGCACAGATATGCTCACATAGTTTTACAGACTGAGGAAAGAAGTAAAAGAGTTCATGGAAATGAAGGGAAAGACTGTCATAGAAAGTGGCTATGAGATTTGGCCTTCATGATGGACATTACAAAGTACCTCCCAGAGCTGAACGTCAACCTCCACGGTCCCAACCAGCTTCTCAGCTCTCTGTTTTCAAATGTGAAATCATGTGAAGCGAAATTAAAGCTGTAGCAAGTGCAACTGCAAATGGGTAACACTGTGCATTTTAATACTCTGCAAGAACAAATGACATCTGAATATGGTGGCGAGCGTGCCAAACTCCTTCAGAAATTTGGTGAGAGGGTTCAGGACATAAAAAGTAAAACAAAAGGAACTGAACATATTCACTGTGCCATTTAATGTGGAAGCAGCTGATGTACCTGGCAACATGCAAAATGAAATCATGGAGCTACAAAGCAACGAGGAGCTCAAAGTGAGATACATGAGCCTCCCTCTGCCTGAGTTCTATGAACCGTACAGTATAAACACTCGGTACGTCCTGAGGAGTTTCCTATTCTGAGGAGACAAGCTCTGAAATTTGTATCTCTGTTTGGGACAATGTACTCCAGTGAGCAGCTCCTTTCAAAACTGACTCTTGCAAAATCTTGATTCCGCTCAAGACTGACTGACCAAAACCTGGAAAACCAGCTTTGAGCATCATCATCATCATCATCATCAGTGCCATGTGACATCAGACACCTCACCAAATTATTAGAGAGGTTAGTTAATATGATACTGTATGTATGTGTTCAGTAATTTAGTATGGCAATTGAAGTATGTTATAAAAATGAAATGGCCCTTGACAGGAAAAAGTAAGGCCCTATGATTTCTGTGATATGGAAAACACGGACAGAATCATGGAATTCACGCTTAAAAACGAATTTTAGATTTAAAAACAGAAATGTGCAGAATTTAGAGACTGAAGGGGTGACTGTTACAAAACTTCCCAATAAAATAAACAATCGAATAATCTGTAGTTATATCATTCAGATATTTTCTAGTTTGTTGTTTTTGAAGTGAACAGAATTCTCTGTAGAAATCCAGTCGTGCCTCTATCTGTTTGTGCGTGTGTTTCCTGTATGTTTTTTCGTTAAAGGCATGTGTGAATTAGCTAGCTGCACGAGAAAGAAATGTCGAAGCGAGCAGTATTGGATACCCTAACTACGTCAAAAAAAATTAAGAAACACGAGCTTAACTGCAAAATTGAGGGCACAACAATATCCCGGCGACTTTTATGAATCTGGACAACATTTCTGCAAGGTTTGCCAGCCTACCATAGACTGGACATAAAAAAATACTTGCAATGACTACGTCAAATCTAAATCCCATCTCAAGAACAAAAAGAAATTAAGATCAAAAGGTTTTCCCCTTCAGGTAACAACAAAGGAAACAATAAAATCGTCAGTTTGTGTCCATGTGAGTCAGACATATTGCTCGAAAACATGACGAAGATGCGTCCTTTCTTTATTAAGCATTGTAAACAAGGAGGCGTGCTGCCAGAAAATGAGAGCAGTCTTCGTCAAACTCATTGCCCCATGTCGTTGAATAACATATGGTCGCTGTTCTTTGTAAGATTTGTGGCAAGAAATTATATGCTGTAGTTGATGAAACCACTGATAGGCAAGATCACATAGTTATCATCATAGTGATAGGTGAGTAAACAATTGGCTGTATGGTAATTCTTTTATGTAGGCAGTTCTAATTGTATGTGATATATTTACTGTGAATCATGTAACCGATTAAATCATACAGGTATTTAACTAGTATTAACAGTCTTTCCTTTAGAAAAATGTTATTAGTGACTGGCACTGGTTGTTAACTGGGTTCCTTTTAAAAATTAACAATGTTTCTGGATTTAATAAATGTTTTACCTTGCGGTGATGAGGCACACAAGGTCCACATTTGACTCTTCCATAATAAACTTGGCACCTACAAACCTGGGCAGAAGAGCAGACTTTTCCTCAAATGCAACAAACCCTTAAAGGCGGGTCACTCTTTCTTTTTTCTAAAAGTGAAGTTAACCTTCATCTCAGAAGGATACATCAACCAAGTAACAGCTCTTACAGTTCTGGGGGGCACTCACTGTCTTACTGCAATCTCAGCATACAGCATCATGAAGGATCTGGGCTCCTACCTGATGAATGGAACCACAAAATAAGGTTCAGTTGTGCTGTTGTGCTGTTCATTAAAAGGAATGTAAAGTGCCATTTTATTATTATTTGTTTTGTTGTTGCTGTTACTATTTTCTTACAGTAAAAAAACAAAAATCTGAATCAAATCAAAAATAAAACGGTGAAAACAGAAAATCAAAAAAAAAAAAGGGATTTGTGAAAAAATAAAACGGATTCCAAAGGGCCCAAAAACAGGTTCCTTACTCTTGATGTAGGCAAATGTCTAAAAAGATTGAAGACGAGTGTGCATTTGAAGAGCAGCCGTGATAATGTCCTCCATAACTGATCTGCGCTAAGTGACGATTCAGCATTCTGGGTTTGACTCTCACATCCTGTCTTTGTGCCATTTGCACGTTCTCTCGTGTCTGTGAGGCACTGATGTCTACATTGCTGTAATCTTCAAATCTACACGAACCCACATATGGTTGTGCGTGTCGTGGAAGTAAAGACGCATTTTCTGTAATGTAAAGCTGCCTTTAGTTAAA
The DNA here is from genome assembly GCF_016835505.1 of Polypterus senegalus. Classification (NCBI taxonomy): domain Eukaryota; kingdom Metazoa; phylum Chordata; class Cladistia; order Polypteriformes; family Polypteridae; genus Polypterus; species Polypterus senegalus. Next base: position 28,267,223 of record NC_053170.1, on the reverse strand, counting down.
TCGACCGAAGTCATGTCAAGGTAAGTTACGGCTGGTTTGCTGTGGGATTGTTAAAAGCAAATGCAACAACAGATTAAAACATTAGGTCAAGTCGAGGTTGTGCTCTACACGATTAAGTTCCCTAATTTGCCTGAAGATTTTAGGGAAACGAGTCGTATCTCAGCTGTAGGAGATTTTTGAGATGTTTTTATTTTTTGTTTACCACATCTTATCATCTTTAAAATGAGCAAGGCGTTGAGGGACTGACCACAATGGCTATAGACAGTCATGGTGTCTGATTGCTTTTCTCCAATAAGTTGCTATATACGTAGATCAACATCATATTGAATTTAAGAAAGCAGAACTGCCTCCACAGAGTGTGACAGACAAGCACACCACGTCCAGCGCCCATTCCCACCCTGCTGCGGATGTTGCCTGAATAGACTGCGGCCCCCACAACCCCAAACTGGATCAAGCTGGTTGAAGTAAGGTACACAATGAACACCTGAATAGAGGAAATGACTCGAACACAGTGTGGCCACCGGGAGGCTCCACAGAGCCCCAAATCCAAGTCACAGTCGTTACCTGAATAAAATGAAGGTAGTTATTTACACTAGGCACCTTTCCATTAATCAGCTCTCCAAAATAAGCCACAATTATACACATCAAATGAATTTTTCATCCTCTTCACCTCCTGTCGAGTGTTACCCGCTGCCTCCCAGCTCTGACTCAATTCAAGTAAGGCAGTTGGCTTCCTTTTAAACCAAAACCCAGAACTGCTTCCTGTCTCCTGTCCAGGTCGTCCAGAGCAGTTCTGGGTTGTGTGGATAGCAGGGCAGTCCTCCACCGAGAGCTCCCGCTGGTGGTCTCCAAAGACCCAGACCGGGCTGCATTTCAACTTCAATGCCACCCTGCAGGTGTCCTGATCGGGTTTAGACCAAGAGGACTCTGCCACCTGTTGTGTGGGGGAATGACCTGTTCTTTCTATTCTGGCCTCCTGGCCAGGCAGGAATCTGTGCTTTATCCCGGCCAGGATGCCTGTCCTTCCTCTCTGGCACAACTGGTGAATGAACAGGTCAGCTCAAAATGAGAGGGACATTTAATCATGTTAACAAACTGAGTTTAGGAAACACAGGAAATCGTGAAGACAGGGGGAATCAGCGAAAATAAGCCTCACGCAAAACGGCTTCTCAACTGCAAGAACTTCCTCAAACTGCACTGAAAAAGCCAAGTGCCTGGCAGGCATGAAGAATGCTGGGAGTTTTTAATGGCCCACATACTGGCCATTTTAAGCACACTATTGGATTTCACATGACAGATGGTGCAATCACACCATAGGTTTAATAGCGCGCTAATGGGATTCTGTTTTGAAGTGAGCGGCTTTTACTTTATAATTTGCTAAAGGAAGCTATAATTTAGCAGCTAAAAATATTTTATATGCACTTTTAACAGGGATCAGTGTCAATTGAAGACACACCAGGAAGGAAAAGGAGGAAGGTTCTCTTTGAAAATTAAAAAGAGACAAGAAATGCACCTCATGTGGAAAAAAAAGTATTTCACAGCATGAACAGCAGAGGGCGCTCTTGTTATTCTCCTATTACACACAATGACACCAATGAGCCCAACACCTGCAAAAATGGCAACATTCTCAAACCGGTGTAATCCAGTCTGCTGTTTTTGGGTTGGTAGGGTTACCCGGGCAGCATTGCATGTAACCCACACTGGATGGGATGCCTGTACTGTAATGCAGTGGAAAACAGCAGGCCACAAAAGGCAGTTTCTGAGGTGAGGGATAAATGTGCAAAGTCCAAACTAGTAAGTCAGTGCGATCTTTCATCAAAATCAGAACTCAAGTCAAACTCGTAGTTAGACAAACAGTCGCTGGTTTGTTTGCCTTACAGAATAAGTTTGGTATTTTCCAAATTGTTTCTTTATACTCATGCAACAAAAATGTGTTCTAACGCGAAGCACAATTTTATAAATAAAAAAAAAAGCCTGCTCTTGTGTGTTTTAAATGAGCTAATGGGTACTGGAGTCCCTTTGCAAAGAAAAGCCTTAAAACCTACTGAATATGTCTACTTTGACAGCAAAGTGTTCGATTTAAGAAAATGTGTCTTCTGCGTTTCTGAGGCAATCCTGTGACAGCAAAAATAAACTGACAATAAAACACTTTATCAAAGACTCCTGGCCCTCCTTTCTCGAGGTAAGGATACGTTTCTTGCTCGCTTGTCCGCTTGTAGGGGCCACTGTAGGTGATTTGTGACAAATTCGCCACTTCATATCCTCCTTATAATCCTACTCTTGCTTTAGTAATTTACTTGTGTTCTGCCATGGCCTGTAATAACAGAGAGATGTGCGCTCAAATTATTCAAATATTTTTTCCTAGACCGCAACTATTTTTTGTCTTTAACATTCTGTGTTATTATTTTATAAAGCCTATGGAGTGAGAGGCCTGTCGAGTGGTGGCATAATGAGAAGAGCCCATATGAGGTTCACTGTACAAATAACAATACATCTGAATGGAGGTGAATACACTGCATGGTGCTGTGGGGCAGGAATGGCAGCACTGCTGCACCACTCGTGACTGACCTTACTAATCATGACTCTCATTAAACCTACGATATGTGAGTTGGCTTTGCTCTAGTCTGTGTGTGTAGGGGTTTGTCTTCTTGTGATGGACTGGTGCCCCGTCCAGTGATTGATCCTGCCTCGACTCCATTGCCTGATGGGATACGCTCAATGTGTGACCCTGCCCTGGAGAAGCGGGTGGGGAAGATGGATGGATAAATGGATAGGTGCTGATAAAGTCTGCTCTGTTCTTGTCATTTGATTGCATGCTATGGCTGTGCTTGCTATTCTCACTCACTGACACAAACGAGGGGCTCATCAGTTTAGTGGCAACAGGCAATATCTTTGTGAAATAATGAAATTAACCTTGATATAGTGAAAGAATATAAGGATTGTGCCGGATGGCCAGGACCCTTACGTGGCTGAGATGCCTGTATAATGCCAGGACCGGGGGAGAGAACACATACAGGGCACTAGACGGCAGCCCCCATGGGTTGCCGCAGTGCCTCAGTCTCCCACAGGATTCTATTGGAGTTGGAGTTTGGCACAGCGCTGTTGGGTTCAGTGGGTGCCGCCAGGGGGTGCTGCAGTGACTGAGGAGCCCTACTTTGTTGAGCTTCCCCCTCACCTGGAAATGCTTCTGGACCACACTTACAGGCCACAGGAAGTGCTCAAGGATTAAAGAAGCCACAGTTGGAAGTTAAAGAGACGAAACTTGCCAGAGGAGGAGTTGAAGCGGAAGGAGAAAAGAGAGAAAGAGAAAGAAAAACACCAGGACAGCCCAATACAAACAAAGTCCCAAAGCAGTAATCTAGAAATGGAGTCAAACACAGAGCATGAAGGTCAAAAATTCCAAAATATTCCAAGGCACAAGCACAGGAAAAAAAAAATCAACTCACGACACCAGCGTGCATTCACAATGAACTGCAAGGCACTGTGGGAGATCCTGCAGGTTTATAGAGTGGAAAGCAGTTCAAAGTGGTGATTGGCAGGTGACCCCACATCTTAGGAGAACACCCACAAATCACACGAAAGGTGACACGGGAAGCCTATATACATAAAGAAAATCAACTACCAAGATTAATGGACAGAATTGACATAAACTAAAGCATCAAAAATGAACAAAACAGAAATAAAACAGGAATTTGAACCCCAGCCAGGGGAAGAACAGCAATACACATCTGGGCATCAATGTTCAATGTGAATAACTCTGCTTTCTGATGACTTTAAAATCCACATGCCGGACCTGGAAAGTGTCACAAAGGAAGATGATCAACAAAGTGAAGAACATAAGCAATCATAAGTGTTACTTTTTCAGTTATTATTGTCTAGTTGTCTACAGGATAGAGACAGCACATCTGGACATTAACGTTGAGTGTCAGTTACGGCGCTTTGCGATGACTCTCTAATCCACAGCCCGGACCCCAAATTATATCACGGGAGGAAGAACAGGGTAGTTAAAGTGAAGCTCACATCTAGGCTCCTTTTAAAACGGCTAAATCTCACAACACTGCCGTGCTTTATGAATTTTTTGTTCCTCCCACCATAACCTATCATCTATGAGGGAGGAGCGAAAGCTTTAGATTCATCAAAAATTTCAATGGCTCTCAATGTTTAGGGTCCCCTGATATCGAAAACATCGATATCTCAGTGATGTGTGTGTGTGTGTCACAGTTTTCTAGAGTTACAACGTCTGGACAGAAAAATACCAAACTTGAAACTTAAGTCGATTTTTTGGTTGTTATTAGTTTTTGAGCCAAAAGACAGAGGCACTCTAGAGGAACCCTCAAATAACATAATTCTGCAATTATGAACTCTTCTTGCCAATTGCTATCGTAATGACCTATTTTATGATCAGGAAGATCAGCATCAAAGTGGTAAATAATTACTGACATGTTATAGAATAGTTTGGGTAACTTGACTCATTGGACACAAAGCCTACTGACGCTCAAGTCCGAAGTTTTACTTCTTATAATGACATGGACACGTTGTTTTGCAGTTCACGTTGTTGTGGTGTGAAATTTGAAATATAAGTTGATAAATATTTTGTATGTATTTGTAATTTAGACAAAGCAATGTTATATTAGTGTTCTATATCCTGTGCTCGCAGCACATATAAAGCGTATAAGGACAATGCGTTCTAGAGATGAAACGTCAACGACTAAGCAAAGAAGAAAGAGAAACGCGGAGAAAAGAGACCCAAAAGCGTTGGAGAGAAAAAAAGGCAGATAAGAGATTATGAAAGCATTGGAATTCGAAAGGCTCAGACAAACGATGGCGCGATGCACTTGCAGAGAAAGGTGCAGAATATGAAAGCAGTAAAATTAGAAAGTATTTCAGTGTCCCAGCCAGGTTGAAGCCTTTTTTGTTTTACGTGACTGTTAGGTCCGATTGAGGGAGGGTGTACAGCACGGAAGACTGATAGTGGGTACTGACTGATGCGGTAAATTGGGCGAGACCCGGGGGATGAGGGGTTGGAGAGGTGCTAGAAAGTTGTGTTTGGGGTTACGAAGTCAGCGATTTTTCAAGTAAAACTTTTGTGACACTTTATTACGCCAGTCGCTACAGTATCAAAAAAAAGATAGTAAAGATCGCATTACCGCAAACAAAAGGTGATTAATTGTCAGGATCAAGTGTAATTGAAAAAATAGCAGGAGAAAGCGAAGTCAGAAATAAAAAAGCAAAGAGCAAAAAACAAAGTCTTTCCACCTTTGCATCATTCAATGCACAAAACGCAGATTTACACGATAATGGACCATACGCTATGAGAATCTGTGGTCACGCAACAGTTAAAGCAAAGACAAGTTTCATTTCAAAGAAAACACAATTCGGTCAGGTGTAGATTTAAGATCATGGAGAAGCGATCACAACACGAGCAGCAGAGACACGAAGAGGCAAAAAGGACAGCGGCTGTACAGGCTTTAAAATGATCGACGCGGCCCCCCTTCACACCGCGAGCAGCGTTATACACCCTGCAAGAAAGACATTTAACCACGCTCGGGGCCAGAAATAAAGGACAAGTATTGTTTTTACAACATCACGTGAGACAAAGCAGTGAGCCATCATTTAAAACAAGTCTATGGACATCTAACCTAGCAGTTGTTGGATTACTTTTGGTAGACACATATCATGTGCTCCCAGCTCTAAAACAACGACATGCGACAAGCAGAACAGGCAGCTCGACAGCAGCAGAAAGACAGCAGATGATCCGACGGCATCTCCTTAGCGTGCGTTCAGCCGCCCCCCCTTTACAACACGAGCAGCGTTATATATGTCCTGCGAGAAACAGATGTAACAACGCCTGGGGCCGGAAATAAAGGACAAGTATTGTTTTTACAAAAGTTTTTAAAGTAAAAGTGAAAATAATGCATATGTAACAATTCCAATGAAAATAACAATCTCTTTAAATTGCATGTCCAGTAAACCAAACATGAGGGTGGACGAGCTAAGCGAGCACGGGGCGGAGCCCCCTAGTCATTGATAAGAACAGCAATGGTTTGACCCCCCCCCCTCCCCCCTTTAGGACTGAATCTTTGTAATTTTATGACACGGGTCGAGGGAAGTGCCTAAAACCAGTCTGGCAGGCCTCTCTCAATCAGCCCCCACAGGAAAGCCAAATTGCCTGGCTGGCAAGCATCAGCTTAACAAACGGCATTGGGGGCAGGAGTGAAACCATTGTGTCACACTGGAATTCTATTGGCTTAAAGCTGCCTGTTTGGTTTTAAATCAGAAGCCACTAAGTAGCACAATGCTCTATTGGCTGTAGGGTCTGGACAGAGAATCTATAAATTTGCTTGCTTTACCACTCCGTATCCTCTTACACCATCGCCATGAAGAAGCATCTCTCTGTCACACCATTGCCATGAACAGCCCAGCTTGGCAGCCATATTGAGACAGGCATGCGGCCTGACCAAAAATGATGCCTTAACTGGAGACATTTTAAGTAACTAACAAGTCTGTGTGCCGCCTGAAACTACACATCAACATTTATCAGGCTGTATGGTTGCCAATGTTCACTTTTACTTTGCTTATTATTATTTATGAATATTATTAATAATACATTATTTAAAGTGTAACTTAACTTCTGCCCGTCTTTTACTACACCTAATTGCCTGAGGTTATAAATGTAGAAGGGAAGATGGAGAGAAGTTATGTAGTACAATACCTTATAAACAGTGGTAAGTCTGGGAGATTTGAGGCATTTTGACAAAGGCTACTTATTAATAATACAAAAGGGGAACGTAAAGTGATATAATACCAAGACGCAGAGCAATGCTCCATAATATTTTTGGCTTGAAAAATGAACAAATTTGGTACATTTTAAGGTTTTTCTTCATAGTGGGACCCTGGTACTCACTAGCTCCATTATAATATTTGTTAAAATTTACAAAGTACTAGGGTGTTGTACTGTGTTAGCCATTATGAATGTAGTGAGAAGTCAAGCAAAATGACCTCTTTTATTAAAAAGATTACAATATGCAGGCTTTCGAGGCAACTCAGACCCCTTCTTCAGGCAAGATATAATCTTTATTTAAGATGTAAATTTATGAAATAAGCTTCACCTCAGAATACAACTTCATATGGTAAGCTAATACACACCATGACTGTGATGCCATAATTTGAAAATATTGAATTTATGCTTTAAATTAACAACCTGAAACAGAGCAAACATTAAGAAAAGAAAATGAAAACCTGGACAATGAGCGATACGCAGCACCTGCTTATATATTGTCGACAATGTCACTCAAAAACACGACTGCCGAAAGCCACGACCCCCAGCAACGGCACAACACAACAGTTAATGGAAGCAAGAAATGGTGAGATTTAACTTTATAAATGTCATAACAATAATTAATAGCAAAAATAATCAAATATTTAGAATCGTCAAATACAAAAACACCTGACTGTACACAAAAAAGATTTTGAAAGGTAGGAAAATCTTCCACACAGAATCTGCAACAACACCAGTCCAATGCACATCGACACTCACACTGTTGGCCATTTTGGAGTCACAAATGACCCAAACCCGCATTTCTTTGGGGATATAAGAGAAAAACTAGAGCATCCCAAAGAAAACCAACACATACACAGGGAGAACACGCAAAGCCAACAGAGACAACAAACAGGCGCGGGACTTGAACCCAGGATGCTGAATCCAAGAGGCAGCAGCACCGGCATGCAAAAGTAAGAATTTTATTAATTAAAGCACTAAGCAAAAGGGAGGGATGTGCACAGGGAGTCGACAAATACAAAACGGGATTTTATTCCAGGCACTCTGGTTTCTGTTGCACATATTAGGTTAATTAGCAACAAGCCAAGAATTCAATTCACAAAATGTATTTGGGGCAATTCATGTGGAGAACGGCCCAGCTAACCATTCATTTTGAAACCCATTAAATCTATTTTTGGGTCACTGGGTCTCGGCAGCGTGTGAACGGATAACTCTGGATGGAGAATGGATAGACTCCAGATGGCACGCCATTTTAAATGAGGAGGCTGAAGGTGTGAGGCAGCACAGGTAACCACTGTGCCATCCTCAATAACCCATCTGTCACTACCATACACAGCTAAAAGACTGTTAAACACGTCTTACTGAGATTTTTTGGCCTGTTTTGAATTTTTTTAAGGTGACCCACACTCTACTTATTGTACGGTTTTCAGTTTGCTTACCAAGATCACAATTTTAGATCCATCAGTCCAAGACACATCCACAATTTGGGCCCTCTAATCGACATGATATACACACACTGGGCAAATTATTAGGGACACCTGCTTATCCATGCAATTATCCAATCAACCAATCACATTGCAGCAGCTCAATGCATAAAATCCTGCAGGTACATGTCAGGAGCTTCAGTTAATGTTCACATCAAAAACTAGAGTGGGGAAAAAATGTGACTTCAGTGATGTTGATGGTGGTAGGATTGCTGGTGCCAGATGGGCTGGTTTGAGTATTTCTGTAACTGCTGACATCTCGTGGGATTTCCACACACAACACAACAGTCTCTAAAGTTCACTCAGAATGGTGCGAAAAGGTAAAAAACATCCAGTGAGCATCTTTTCTATGGATGGAAATGCCTTGTTGGTTTGAGGTGACAGAAAAGCTACAGTAACTCAGAAAACCTCTCTGCACTACTGTGGTGAGCAGGAAAGCATCTCAGAAGACACAACACATCGCAGCACCCTGAGACAGATGGGATAAAACAGCACAAGACCACGTCGAGTTCCACTCCTGTCTGCTAAGGCTGCAGTGGGCACAGGCTCACCAAAACTGGACAGTTGGAGACTAGAAAAAAGTAGCCTGGTGTGACGAGTCTTAGTTTCTACTGAGGCACATAGATAGTAGGGCCAGAATTTGGTGCCAACAACATGAATCCATGACCCAAACTGTCTTGTGTCAACAGTCCAGGCTGGTGGTGGTGGTGGTGGTGTGATGGTGTGGGGAATGTTTTCTTTGGGATTGTTCATACAAATCAATCTTTGCTCGAATGCCTTGGCCTATTTAAGTATTGTTGCTGATCATGTGCATCCCTTCATGGCCACATTTTAGCCATCTTCTAATGGTTACTTCCAGCATGATAACGCACCATGTGACATGGCCAAAGTTTTGCATGAACATGACAATGAGTTCAATGTTCTTCACTGGCCTTCCCAGTCATCGGATCTGACTCCAATAGCAAACCTTTGGAATGTGGCAGAACAGGAGATTCATAGCATGAATGTGCAGCTGACAAATCTTCAAAATTTGCGTGACGCAACCATGGACCAGAATTTCAAAGGAATGTTTTCATCATCTTGTGGAATCCATGCCATAAAGAACTGAGGCTGTTTTGAGAGTACATGGGGGCCCTACTAGTATTGGTACAGTGGTCCTAAGACTCTGCTCAGTGAGTGTACATAGGTCTAGGATGTGGGAGTAAAACCAACTTGTGCACAAGGAGAACATGCAGACATCACAAAGATAGCGACTAGGCCTGGATTTAAAGCTGTGAGGCAGCAGCACTAAGCACTGTACCACCATGCTGTCAAAGCAGGGTCCTCAGCCCACTAAACATACCTGAGACAGTTGACCAACCTCCAGGTAGAAGCAGATGATGAAGGAGTTCCATCCAACCCACATGACGAGCCACACTGCATACTGAAAGAGATAACAACACAGGTCCATCAGTACCTTGGCATTTGGTGTTGGAACTCTTGGCACAAGGCTGCCAACTGTCAATATTAACAGCAATTCAGGCAAGCAGCTTGACAATTAAACACATGAGGAGAAGCCAACTCCCTGCGTTAAGTATACAGGCACACACACACACTCTCAGCATCCGCAACAGCTATAGCACCCATAATGAGCCTTTAGAGCAGGGATGGGCAAAGTCGTTTCTGGAGGGCTGCAGTGGCTGCGGGTTTTGGTTCGAGCCCAGGTACTTAATAAGAAGCACTTATTGCTTAAGTAACACTTCTGCTTTATTTTAATTGTCTTGCTTGTTAAGATTTTGAACGCTTATTGCTTATTTTAGTTTTGAACAGCTATATTCTCAGTTTTTTATTGCCCCTTATTAGCAATAATGCAAATGATAAAAGAAACCAGAATTTCTCCATTTAGCTTGTTTCCATTTACACTTGTGTGAATTTATCATGCACTATAGGGTTTAATTAAATACTTGGAACAACAACAACAACATTTATTTATATAGCACATTTTCATACAAAAAGTAGCTCAAAGTGCTTTACATACTGAAGAAAAGAAAAAATAAAAAATTAAAGTAAGACAACATTAGTTAACATAGAAAAGGAGTAAGGTCCGATGGCCAGGGAGGACAGAAAAAACAGAAAAAAAACTCCAGAAGGCTGGAGAAAAAAAATAAAAATCTGCAGGGGCTCCAGGCCACAGGACTGCCCACTACCTAACCTGACTACCTAACTGGTTCTTGGAAGATCAGGGTCTGATGGATTAAAGGCAACTATACTGCAAAGAAAAGAAATAAAAAATATGATATTTAATTCAGTAATATTGAGGTAGTATAGAAAAAAAGACCCCCTTGAGGTACACCATCTTTTTGTACTCACACACTTTGTCAATCCCCTTTTCTCCACTTTACGCTAGTGTGGAGACAAAGCCCACCTCAGCAGCACTAGAGGAAGGGCAGAAACCAACCCTGGACAGGATGCCCTCATGCACAGATTCACACTAGGCCAGCTTACAGTGTTATGTGGGATTTAAAGATGGCCGTTGAGCTTGGAAGTACACCACACGGCTTTTAACTCCATGGTAGTGTAAAATGCTATTAAAAAGCAGGTATCTAATGGACTCTACTAATACACGTAATAACAGGCTATTATCACAATTATTTTTGAATATGACCCCCATTACAAAAATATTTAATACTTATTGTCGGATGTGTGCGCAAAAGCTAACTGAAGTCCAAAGCCAACTGAATATCACTGGTTATGTCACATTTAGCGGCTGAGTGACATGTGACTTTCCGGAACAGTCCTGCTGGCCCCTTTGTCTGATGGCCAATAGTGGGAGCCAGTGCTGTAGGAAGGGCTGACAAGTACAGCGAGTTCAACTGTAATCTCTTTGCCTTTTTCTTTTTCCATTCTGTCATGGTGGATAAAACATGAGACATCAGACAGACGAGCTTCTCTTCTATTCCTGAGGTTTAAAACACCTGTGTTCCTTATTCCTCATCCCCTGAAGGCCTAACTGATGGTGAAACAAGTGGAGAAGTTCTTCAATATGCCACACTGGCATGGTGATTAACACCACTAGGCATTGCTAAGGACAGCTGAGGAGGACTGACGCTTAACATCCAGAAGCTCAAAGTCCTCTGCTGTCAGTATGAAGGCCTCAACCCCACTTGTAAGCCAAAAGAATGTGGACACCCCTCCAAATTCTTCAGTTCAGGTCTTTGCTGTTAATAGGTGCATAATATCATCTGTTACACACGTGCACTTGGGGGACAGTTTATGGGCTTGAATAAGTGTATGTTCTTGCCAGACTAAGGGATGGCGCTGCCCTCTAACTCTTTCTCCTCTTTCGCTGCAGACCAGGTAACGAATCCTCAACCTAAAGCCACTTCCAGCCCTCAGAAGACGGCCAACATCATCACTTTCTCTTCTGTTCCTGAAGGTGTCCCACCTCCTTCTGATGTCTTTTCTGGTTCTCATTACATCTCTTCCCGTCTACCAACTATATGTGGCAGCCATTTTCTTTTTCCCTTAGTTCTGTTTTGTGCTCATGTCTGTGAAGACCAACCTAACCAACATTTTTTCAAGTATACAGGGTGGATTCCCAAACCTTTCACTCTGTCGTGTGTGTTCATTTTACGCAGCGCACAGCCATTCAGTCTCCACTGACAGACACTGGCAGTAAAACACGGCATAGTGAAGAGCAGAATGACTTTAAACGTGGCGCTTTAATAAGATGCCACCTTTGCCACAAGTCGGTACGTGAAATTTCTGCCCTGGTCAACTCTGGAAGTACCTAGGAGCAACAACAGCTCAGCCACGAAGGGGTAGATCATGCAATCTCACAAAGAGGGGCTGTCGAGCATTGAAGCTCATAGCAAGTAAAACAAACCACCTAACGTCTAAAGCATCAGTAGCTTCATGAAATGGGATCTCAAGGCCAAGCAGCTGCACCCAAGCCCAAGATCACTATGTGCAATGCCAGGCATCAGCTGGGGTGGTGTAAAGCCCACCGCCATTGCACTCTGGAGTAGTGGACATGTGTTCTCTGGAGTGATAAATCACGCTTCACTCTCTTTCAGTCTGATGGGCAAATCTGGGTTTGGTGGATGCCAGGAAAATGCTACCTTCCAGACTACATTGTGCCTACTGTGAAGTCTGCGATAATGGTCTGGGGCTGCTTTTCAGGCCAGGACTCTCGGTTCCAGTGAAGGGTATTGTTAATGCTTCAGCAACCAAAAGACATTTTAGACAATTGCACACTTCCAACTTTGTGACAACAGTTTGGAGAAGGTCATTATCTGTTCCAGCATGACTGCACCTCTGTGCACAAAGCCAGGTCCATAGTGACATGGAGGAGCTCGAGTGGCCTGCACAGAGCTCTGAACACAAACCCTTTAGAACATCTTTGGTATAAACTCAAATGCTAATTGTGAGGCAGATCCTCTTGTCTAAAATCACTATCTGGCCTCACAAATGTTATTTTGGCTTCACAGGCACAACTTCCCAAAGACACATTCCAAAATTTTGTCGAAAGCCTTCAAAGAAACTTAAGCCTGTTATGAGATGACGATGTACTGATTCGTTTTTGAGTCAAGAGACAGAGGCACCCTAGAGGAACCCTCAAATACTGTAATTCTGCAATTATTTATGAACTCTTCTCGGCAATTGCTATCGTAATGATCTATTTTATGATCAGAGTGGTAAATAATTACTGACATGTTATAGAATAGTTCAGGTAACTTGCTTCCCTGGGCTAAAAACCTACAGACGCTCACATCCGAATTTCATGGACTATGTCAGATTTGCCGACCACAGTCCTGCAAGGAAAGCGAGGGTTTGGGACTGTTCAAATGGAGGAGAGGCTTGTCGGGCACTGATGTCAGTTTGATGTTTCGCCTTTACCTTCACGTAGTGGTCTTCCTTTTATTCTCCATGCAGACTCCACACAGACTGAGATTTGAATCTAGACGGCTGAATCTGTGAGTTGATTGGCTGTGTGACCTTAAGGTACTTCGGAAACACAAGATATTGATGAACGACGAAGAAAAGACACAAGTGAATCATGTAGTCAGTCACCCCCTGAGATTCTTAGCTGTATAATTTACCACATCATGTCGAGTCATGTAGAATGATGAAGCATTTAGAGTCTGGGGGGGAATCTGCAAACATGAAATCAAGGGGCTGATCGCCAAACGGGGCATATGGTGGTCCCAATTCTGTAGTCCTGTACTGTCCAGCCAACTCACTCCAAGTCCTCAAACTCGTTCCACAGGGCGTCTTTAGGTACACAGACTACAATGGCGGCTTTATGCTGACTATTCCTTCAAGCCAATAGCCGCCATTATGTGTTCTGCACCCACACAATGCTCAACGGGATGACCCTGGGGTCGGCTGAATTCAAAGCGGAAACTCAACATCGGCGACTGTCAAAAAGCTGAATAAAGATAATTGGCTTGATACATTATTCTTAAAAGCTGAAGGAAGACATGGTGCTTTAGATAAAGGCAAGCATAGATACAAGTGGAAATGTCACCTTAAAGCTACGAACAGCGCAGGGGGTCGTATTTCATTAAAATCAATTAAATATCCATTAAAATAAATTCATTATGCGTATCTGAGGATTGCCTTCCATTTAATTACAAACTAACGGACGATAAAATGTTTTCCAAATGGGAGATTTAAACTGGCAGATGGATGGCGCATACAGTTAACTTGTAATATTTTATGATTAATGCAATTACAAATTAATAAAGATTAATACAACTGGTTAAGCTGTAACTGCATGTCAAGGGAATTTTGTACCTTTGCAGCTGTCAACAAATGATCAAGACAATCTTTCTCTTTTTTCTTTCTTCGATTTCACCCCATCAGGCTGTTTTGGGTAATTTAGGTTTGGGGGCCATTCAGCAGGAGCAAAGCCTCGATTGGCCTTCACTCTACCATATGGCAAAAAGCCACTACTGTCCAGCTTAACGTCACTTACTTCTCATGTCTCTGTGAAGTAGGAGGAAACATGGAGATCCAGGGAGAATTTGCAGAACCCAAACAGACCTGGGGAGAACGTGCAGACCCCACACAGACTTGGAGAGAATGTGCAGACCCCACACATACTCAAGAAGAAAGTGCAGACCCCACAGAGACCCAGGGAAAGTGTGCAGACCCCCCACAAACACGAGGAGAACTTGCAGAACTCACAAAGACCTGGGGAGAATGTGCAGACCCCACACAGACTTGGACAGAATGTGCAGACCCCCACAGACTTGGAGAGAATGTGCAGACCCCACACAGACTTGGACAGAATGTGCAGACCCCCACAGACTTGGAGAGAACGTGCAGACCCCACACTTACTTAGGAAGAATGTGCAGACCCCACACTTACTTAGGAAGAATGCGCAGACCCCACACAAACCTGGGGAGAACTTGCAGACTCCACACAAATCCGGGGAGAACTTGCAGAATTCACACTGACCTGGGGAGAATGTGCAGACCCCACACAGACTTGGGGGTTTGAATCCAGACCGCTGAATGTGTTAGCCAATGTGCTGCTCCATGGAGAAGCAGCAGAATGTCAGATCACCTAGGCGTGTAATTATACACTTATGGATGATTTTAAGCTTCATTGCCATCATTAAGAACGGTAATGTCCACGAAGAGGGGTCCTAATAAAGTTAAAGTAACCTTGTACAGCAGCAAACACTTCATGCCTTTCCTGATGTTTGTGCACTCACTCTTCTACTGCTAAGGTGGCCATCAAACAAACTCCTCTGATTTAAAAGACTACGTTAAAAAAAAGATATAGATCTTTGCTTGCGATCTCCTCGTTTCTCTTCTTTTATAGGCTTTCTGTCCACTGACTGTTTGTGCGTGAACGCTGCTGACTTGGGGATTTTGACAGTTTAAGTGGAGTTTAATTACTGCTAATGAACTACCAGGTTCTATAATCATAACGTGAAAATTATTTGCTTAAACACGTATTTATATAATTAAAACGAAGTGTAAGTCCCAGTCCGCAATTACAGCACAATTTGCAGCCTATCATAAGCACCAAAGGGAGTAAAATGTCTTCCCAGCCTTCTTGAAACTCAAGAATCCAGCTGAGAAGTGCCAGCCGCCCTGCCTAAATAACCTGCGACGAGTGCAAAGCCGAGGACGACGAGACAGGAGCCGGGAATTGAGCAGCTATTACAAGGGAATGGAGAGCAAAGTCCTCGGGCACCTGCATCGACGGGCAATGCCACACACACAGGCTGAAACACACGGGGGTCTCATACAAACACACAGTGACAGGCCGCACTGCACACACAAATAGTATCACATGAGCAGAAGTGATAAAGAACACACACACACAGAGGGGCACCAAGCCCACCCTGAATGAGCACCACACACACACACACGCGCACACACACTCACAGGTCGCACAGCTTCTATAAAAAGTGCCCAATCCTTGAAAAATTTCACATTTTTGCTTTGCGCCCTCCGCCACCATAACCTATCATCTATGAGGGAGGAGCAAAAGCTTTAGATTTGTTTAAAATTCCGATCTCCGGTTTTCAACGGATCTCGACGTTTTAGAGTCCCCTGATACCGAAAAGATTGATATGTCGATGATGGATGTCTGTCCGTCTGTGTGTGTGTGTCTGTTTCTAAAGCTAAAATGACTGGATGGAAAAATACCCAACTCGAAACTTAAGCCTGTTATGAGATGACGATCTGCTGATTAGTTTTTGAGCTAAAAGACAGAGGCACCCGAGAGGAACCCTCAAATACCGTAATTCTGTAATTAATTAAGAATTCTTCTCGTCAACTGCTATTGTAATGACCTATTTTATGATCAGAAAGATCAGCATTACTGACATGTTATAGAATAGTTCGGGTAACTCGGTTCCTAGGCCGCAAAGCCTACTGACACTCACGTCTGAATTTTTTTTATCATTATACAACATTAAATTTTAGTGGAATTAAATTGATTTTTTTGACTTATAAACAGAAAATGACCCTTTAATGTCAAAGTGAAAACAGATCTCTACAAAACGGTCTAAATTAATTCCAAATATCAAACACACTACTATTGATTGGGTAAATACAGTATTCACCCCCTTTAATATGGCACCCCTAAATCATCACTAAGGCAGCCAATTGGTTTTAGGAGTCACAGAATTAGTTCAATGGAGGTCCCCCGTCTGGACTTTCCATTGATTGTTGTCTACATGCTCTTTGTGGTGAGTCAGTATGGTGGCCTAACCCACATAATGAAGACCACTCCAAGCACCTCTGTGAAAAGCTCATTGAAAATCACGAGTCAGAGGATGGAGACAAGAAAATATCCAAGTCACCGCAAATCCCATTGAGCCCAGTGAAATCCATCATGAAGGATTGGGAAGATCGTGGCATAGCTGTAAATCTGTGTAGAGCAAGCCATCCATAAAAACTGAGTGACTGCACAAGAAGGAGATAAATGGCCACCAGGAGACCTCTGAGAACTTTGAAGGAGTTACAAGCTACAGCGGGCAGACTGTGCAGACAACAACTGTGCCCGGCTTTTTCACCAGTCGCAGCTTGATGGGAGAGTGGCAAAGATGAAGAAAAAAGCATCTCGGCTAGAGATCGCCTTAACTCTTTCAGGGCCGAGGTCAACATTTGTTCAAATTCAGGGGTAGAGGACAGTAATCAGCTGTAAACAGCGACAAAAATCACTGTTACATTTTAGTGTGAATCCCTTTGCTAGATGAAAGTTAGCCTCATTGATCTGACCTTAATTCCCTACACGTGCTAGTAGCAAAGAGCAAACAACCTCTAAAATGGCATCGACATCTGGCGAGAGACCAAAGGGAATGCGCAAAGTAAAATACTGCGCAGACGACTTTTTGCACATTATCGCTGAATCGAACTCTGACTCGTCAGACTCTGATTTTAATGCAAGTGATCTGGAGATGGAGGCCGAAAACAAAAGTGAGGTACCAGCATCGGCTGATCGTGGTGCTGAACGCGTTCGTGTAGCTGACGCACCTAAAGCAACATTCACCTGGGAGGACTGCCACTTACGATGACAAGAGGTACAAACCGGACTGCGTCACACTGCAACTACCACTGCTGCCCACCTGCCACGCGAAGACAACCAGGCAGCAGGACCACCACTCATTCCTGCCGGCCATGGAGCACCAGCAGCAGACGTTTCATGTTGATTTATGTGTGAAACCACTGCGTCTGCTGAGTAGACACCACGTCTGAACACTGCACCAGTGAGGGTGGTGGTGGTGACAGCATCAGGCTATGGGTATGCACCTCTGCAGAAGCTTCTGGAAGGTGTGTGAGAAAATGGAACAAAATGCAGGGAAATCCTGGAGGAAAACCAGCACCTTGGCAGAAGATTTGTTTTCCGGCAAGGAGACGACCCCAAGGATAAAGCCAAAGGTACACAGGAATGGCTTCAAAACAACAATGTGAGTGTCCTGGATCGGCCGAGTCAGAGTCGAGATCTCAGTCCAGTTGAGAATTTGTGACTTAGGCTTGATATCGGCTGTTCACCCACAATCCTCGTGCGACAAGACAGAACCTGAGACGTTCTACAAAGACGAATGGAGGGAGATGGCAGTGTGGAGATGTGTACAGCTGACAAAGACCTGAGCACACAGACTCAAGACTGTCATGGCTGCCAAAGACGCATCTACTAACTAGTGGGTGGGGGTACCTATGCGGTCAGTTATTTTGTGCTTTATATTTGTAATTAACTTGGACCATTTTGCAGAGATCTGATTTCACGTTGACATTAAAGAGTTTTTTTTCCCACTGGTCAATGTCAAAAAAGCCAAATTAAAATCCCCTGTGACTCAAAGTTGTATAACAATAAGCTGTAAAAAGTTCCATGGGGGGAAACACTTTTTATAAATCACAAAGAGGTGTAACATGCCAACGAACACCATCTGACACAAACCCAATAGGCAGCAAGCCCATGTATTGGCACGACACACACACGCAAACACATCGACACGAGCAGCATCACACACACTTAGGCTGGACTGCATTTACATGTACCACCCATGACACCCACAAAGCTGGCACACAAACGGGTATCTCTACAAGCACATAAAATGGACTTCAGAACACAGCACCAGGGTGGACAGCACGTGAGATTCTGCATCAGTTAAGAAGCTGCACTTGACACGGGCAGCGCCATCCATGTTTGCAGTACATCATTCCACTCAAAGACCTCGAAGACACGGGCACGACTACTGCATCAGGAGCATCACACACAGGTGACACAAGACATACACATGCACGGCATGACGTACACATGGACAGCAGCATTAGAACGACGTGGACAAAAAACACTACATGGGCAGCTGCACCCGCACATCCAGCATCACACATACACAACTAAAATGGCACTCTCTGGGCGTATGTGGGTAGCCTCGCTACTACCAAGGTGTCACATTTTATCCACTCCTCTAATATTCTCCTTTATCGTTCAGGACGAAAAATGAAAAAGCTCATCAGACTTATCGTATATTTTTGTGTCTGATCAACGCCTATTGCAAACAATAAAAACAAAAAAAATCAAACCATCAATGAAAAGTTCCTACCATGATGAGGTATCTGGATCGGTACTGTATGGTGCCAAAGATGCCCAGGATGACCGCCATGATGTGGATGAAATTGGCCAGAATAGGTGCCCATTGATATCCCAGAAAATCAAAAATCTGCCTCGCCAAGGCTGCCACCTACAAGAGCAAGAAAAGAGAAAAGAGATGAATAATGGACCCCCACACTGAACAAACAGCAACGGGCACAGTGAATAATCTGTAATTGTTAGAGACGCGATATGGAGTGAGCCTCGTGTCACATAAGGTGGGCACTTTTTGAGACACTTCAACCTGCTGACTCACACTACAATCCATAAACATTTGAACTTTTGATGTCTGCCACCCTTCTGTGCCCACTTAGAGTGGCAGAACACCTTCAACACACAATTATCAGCAGAGGTATGCTTTACTAAGTGAGGAGGTCAGCAATTTTGATCTTTTTGCTCAAAAAATGCTCCAATGTAAGATGTCATGTACTGCTCGTGCCCAGCATACGAGACCACCGACGCAGCTCTGTCTTTTATTTACCCACAGGTTGACTTTTCCCAAAATTTTCATAAACAGCCACTGTGCCACAGAGTTCAGGAAAGGGTGTTTGTAAATGTGGTGCTGGTGAAGGGCAAGGGGTGGATCTACTAAGAAACTAATGAAGCTTAAGCTGTAGGACCCCTAAACCCCCGCACCCTGCATAACTGGAAAGCTATAAGGCCTAACAACCCGACACAAGTGACGAGTTGGAGGTGGGCACATGAGCGATGGCGGTCCGCCAGTTTTCAGTCACGGACGATTGTGTGTTGGTTCGTTCCATGCATTGTTACAATGTTGCTTTTCTTGCTGATTTATTACATTACTGATTTTTCAAATGTTCATTTTCTCCCTGTGCTTAAAAATCATTAAAAAAAAACGGCCTGATTATGCGGCGTATGGTACGCCACGGGTTGGCTAGTGTTTTATGATTTACTAGTGTATTGCTTAAATGTTACGTATACGTTAGTTATTATAAATTATAATATTGTTCTAACGAACTTTTGTCTAGCACATGTAGTGACTGCTGATAACTGTATGCTTTGTTATGAATTGGCTGCAAAGTACACTACAGGTAGGTAGAATTTTTACTCCATTTTTATTTATGTACAGTACAGGTATATATATATACAGTATGTTGTAATTACAGTAATACATCCATCCATCCATTTTCCAACTCGCTGAATCTGAACACAGGGTCACGAGGGTCTGCTGGAGCCAATCCCAGCCAACACAGGGCACAAGGCAGGAACCAATTCCGGGCAGGGTGCCAACCCACCGCAGGACACACACAAACACACACTAGGGCCAATTTAGAATCGCCAATCCACCTAACCTGCAAGTCTTTGCACTGTGGGAGGAAACCGGAGCGCCTGGAGGAAACCCACGCAGACACGGAGAGAACATGCAAACTACACGCAGGGAGGACCTGGGAAGCGAACCCGGGTCTCCTAACTGCGAGGCAGCAGCGCCACCGTGCCGCCCCTACAGTAATACATTGTTATTATAATAGTTTAGCATAGAAAAATGCTTATTTCAACATACACAGTTGTCAAAAAAATCATAAAAAATGGTTGCTATAAAAGCGCAGATTTCCACGATAGAAAATGAGATATGTTCCATAGAAAAATCTGCGATATAGCTGGGGCGCGATAGCTGAACCACGATATAGTGGGGGATCACTGTATTCCTGTGGAGAAACTACTTACAAGACAGAGTGTACAGGTAGGTGGGCATCGGGTTCCATCTGCTCTAGTGTCGTTTAACTTTCACAGATGGACCCCCCGGACTGAGTCCACTCCGACTCTGACACCTCCATCTCCACTATAGGGGGCTGAGGGGGACTTGGTTTCCCATTGCCACTTAAAAAAGCAGATGTGCCTAATCAGGGCCAGCAAGAGGTTTTAATCTGCTCCGGGCAAAACTGTACACGGTGCCCCCAAACTGTACTGTTGAGAAAAATACAGCCCCCTAAATTTTGTTGCCGCCTAGTTCACCTAAATGGCAGAACCAGCCCCATTGTTGCTCCAGCGTTATAAAATCCTAATTCCCCCCATTTGCTTTTGGGGTTTCAAACATGAGTAACTTGGAGTGGGTGCCATTATTGGTTGGCT
Source organism: Polypterus senegalus (assembly GCF_016835505.1). Taxonomy (NCBI): domain Eukaryota; kingdom Metazoa; phylum Chordata; class Cladistia; order Polypteriformes; family Polypteridae; genus Polypterus; species Polypterus senegalus. The sequence goes on along the minus strand of NC_053170.1, from coordinate 28,246,267 downwards.
GTTGTATCGTTAAACACTCGCGCCTCCTCCAGTTCATCTGTTCCTTAGCCACACAACACTGCTTCCCGCGTCTGGCTTTTTTAAGGGTGGACACCAAGATACAAAAGTGAACTAATTAGCGAACAACCTGACTTTAAATCTATGACTCAACGCGATGCAGAAGCTGGGACAGAATTCGGAGATAAGCTTTTCATTTCTGACAGGCGGCGCATACTAATGCAAGCCAACATCTGGCAAGTTTTGAAAGGAAACGCTTTCACAGAGACGAGACCTCTGATGTTATTTGAGCTCAGTGATAATCCAGGGGTTGGGTGATGAAAAGCGCAGAATCCCCACACAGGGAATGCAGCTGCCCGTGAACAGATAAGAGTTGAATTTAAACACTCAGTCCAACGACAAGTGGTTGGGCCTGATTTGTGATGTGGACGTGGCTCACAAGTGCGTGTGCCGACCCACCATGAGGGCCCACTGATGCTTTTCCCATCACACAGATGCCTGCTTACAACATTCATGTAACATAAACCTCATTTCTGCTTTATTTTACTGTATCAGAGCTTTGATAATGCTTTAAGGTGCAAAAAAACACACGCATATGCAACAAAGTCCTAAATATGGGGGCTTTAATAGACCTGCCATTGCTGTGTCCCAAACATTATGATGGCCTGAAATGGGAGGACCGTGCAGATGAAGTGTTGTCATTCCAACATGGAATGATACGCAATGTGCACTTTAATCACAATGTCTGAATTGTTACATGCAGAGATACATAGATGGATAGATAGATAGATAGATACTGTACTTTATTAACCCAAATGTGTCATTATCCCAAACATCATGGAGGTGGCTACATAATGTAGTGTTGAGGAATAAGAAACGCAGGTGTATTGAATAACACAAACAGAATAGAAGCTCGTCTGTCTGATATCTCGTGTTTTACATACCACGACAGAATGGAAAAAGAAAAAAAAAATCAAGGCTGGGACTGAACTCGCCATACCTGGTAACCCTTCCTAAAGCTGTGGCTCCATCAGGCAGCACAACAACAACAACAACATTTATTTATATAGCACATTTTCATACAAAAAGTAGCTGAAAGTGCTTTACACAATAAAAAAAAAGAAAAACAAAAGACAAAATAAGAGATTAAAGTAAGACAACATTTGTTAACGTAGAAAAGGAGTAGGGTCTGTTGGCCAGGGTGGACAGGAAAAACAAAAAAAAAAAACTCCAGACGGCTGGAGAAAAAAAAAAATAAAATAAAAAATAAAAAGCACGCTATCGGCGATCACAAAAAGGGGTAAGCAAGACTGTGCTGGGCGGTCCGCAAGCAGTGGCTAAACTTGACATACCCTACACTTTTTCCAACGTGTAAACTGACGTGAGCCTGTGATGAGACCAGCAACTGCAGTCGGCAAGTCTGACTTACCCACGGACTAGAAGTTGCTTAATGTGACATCCATCAGAACAACCAGCGTTTTGCTGTGATCTGCCGTTGACACATTCTCAGATGTATTTATTATGAATCGCTAGTAAAGTGAGGGTTATTAGCATGGCCATCGTAGTCGGGGGGTAGGGTAATGATTACCCAGTGCCCACTGGGTGGGGGCCTCGACGCCTCGGATGAAAAGTTTGTTTTTGAGAGGAAGGGGCCCACATTTGAATGATTATGCATGGGGCTCAGAGTTCTCTGCTACGCCCCTGGTTATTAGGATTGTAACCGCACACAAACACACATGTGAAAATCCACTGCCCCCGACTAAAGTTGTCCTGGTGCCGACCCTGACTAAATAACAGACCAACACTTACAGAGCTAGCTAGCGCGTAAAAAACATTTCCAGAGGACAACTAAACTGCTTTACTCCTGGGTCAGTGGTGTCAGTTTGGCTTGCGTTTCACTTTATTTCTTGCCAAACTAATCTTCAGATTTTATTCCGAATTCAATTTTGTGTGAATCGCCGGCTCATCACTCTGTCTTAAGTGCTACTCTATCATGACGAATGACCTGACGCTACACTAACAGGAACATCTCTACTTTACCTGCACCAACTGGTTTAATGTAACCATCTGAAAAGATGAAGGAAGGACCTAATGAGGGGCCTTAAAGAGGGTTAACCTTCAGTCGGCTCGAGGGTCATCTGCCTCTGGCTTTAACTCAAGCTGTTTTAACGATTGTCTCAACACGAGCTGCACAGTGGCGCAGTGGTTAGTGCTGCTGCTTCTCTGCTTCAACAACTTCAAGATTTATTAATATAGCACATTTTCATACAAATGGTGTAGCTCATAGTGCTTTACAAGATGAAGAAACATTGATATGAAACAAAAATAAGATTAGGCAATACTAAATAACAAAGTATAAAGTGAGGTCAGATGGCCAAGAGAACAGAACAAAAATCCTAGATGGGCTGTAGAAAAAAAAAACAAAATCTGCAGGGGCTCCAAGGCCAAGAGACCACCCAGCCCCCACTGGGCATTCCACCTAACATAAATAATCTAAATCAGTCCTCATAGTTTGCAGGCTTCATGCTCCAGCGACCAGGGTCCAAATAGCCATTCAGTTAATGGCTGTGTGGACTGTCTGCCCCTTCCCTACATGCAGTTATTTAATTGCATTTCTTTTTCCCCCATACCAGTGACTAGCAGGTTACACTCATTGGCGTCTCTCAATTAGCCTGCTGGGTGTAATGCCATGGAGGGTCTGCTGCTGGCTCCACACTTATCCATGCCTTGCGCTTGCCACGCCCCCGTACTTCAAACTGAATTGCCCGATTATTGCCATACTGAGCACTGAGAGCACCGCCCATCGCCCTGTTGTTCAGTTTCCTGCGCCACCATTCTTTCCAGACGCCAGCTGCCACTGTACTGTTAGAGGTAACAGCTGGCACATAATTTATTTTCGTTGAGGTGGGCTTTTTCTTCTTTCGTATGTAATTTCATTTCCCAGTTTCTCTCTCTCTCTTTCTCAATTCTAATTTGTCCTCCTCACTAACACAGCCTTGCAGCTCCGCGTTATTAAATATACCTGTCAGCGCTCGCTGATGTAATGCGATTACGTTGTCAGGTTGCCTCAGAAATTCTTAACCATTCTCCCGTTTATCCAGCTGTGATATGACATCGGTGCCAGTGGTCCAGTTATACACTTAAGTGACAGTTAATCTCGAATTGTAACACGGGATTATTTTCCCTGTCAGGCACAGCAAGAACATAGCGTTCTGTTCCTATAATATGCAAAGTACAGCCCAAAACTCTGTACCCTCAAGCGAGCATACCTCGACAATTAATTTGTGATAAATTAGTGAAAATAAACAAGTCTGACAGCATATTGTGTGTCTCGAGAGAGGATGGCCAGCTTCGGCGTACTGCTCCACTAACGCGTAAAACGGGACGGCGGAGTGAGTCAGGAGAGACCCAAGGAAAGCTCAACAAAAATCGCGCTCGTCTAAACGCTGCCGTTTCCTTTGCATTTAACATCGACCTTGACTCCTTCAATCTCCACGATCACATTCTTCATCAGCTCTCCGGTTTTGTTTAAGGTCTCCATTTGTTTATTAAGTCCGCTTTTCACAGTCTTTGATCTACCGCTAAATTGGGTTCTACTGGTGCCACACAGCTTCTGGTTATGAATATCCAATGCTTATTAATGCATTAGGCTTTAATACATCGCTGCACGTTCGAGCTCCTTGTTGACATCTTGACAGCACAGCATGCCCAGATCAAGGCCCTCACCACATCGGCACAGGACACTGCCGGATGTCTGCCACACTCCTATGATCTCCCGCTTCATTTCTTTGCCGTTGTTCTGTCGATTTGTGCTGCCTTGTTGAAATAAGATACACATGCAAATATTTACAATTTTTAAAATGAAAACGTCGAAATGAACATAACATTTTTATGGTATCACTCCCCATCAGCCAACCATTTTTCTGTACATACCAATCATGTTCGGTTTACAATCACAACAACGTTAAACAAAAAAACATTAAAATGGGAAAGTCATTGGATTGAGGCATTGGATACGTTTGCTACTAATGGGTTAAACGACAAATAATAATTTTAGTAGGGTCCATTTTAATCCGGGGCGGCACGGTGGCGCAGTGGTAGCGCTGCTGCCTTGCAGTTATGAGACCCGGGTCCTCCCTGCGTGGAGTTTGCATGTTCTCCCCATGTTTGCGTGGGTTTCCTCTCACAGTCCAAAGACATGCAGGTTAGGTGCACTGGCGATTCGAAATTGTCCCTAGTGTGTGCTTATTGTGTGTGTGTGTGTGTGCCCTGCGGTGAGCAAGCGCCCTGTCAGGGGTTTGTTTCCTGCCTTGCGCCCTGGGATTGGCTCCGGCAGACCCCCGTGACCCTGTAGTTAGGATATAGCGGGTTGGATAATGGATGTTTGAACCCATTTCACTTTATCTATTTACAGTATTTAAGAAACTTATGCGTTAAATGTCGTCTATAGAATAAATGTATACTACGCATGTGCAGAAGCTCATTTCTATGGGTTGCGTGGTTCGACAGAACACCGGCGCTGCGCTGTCTGAAATTAAAGCTTTCGCCAGAGTATTATTATTATTATGATTATATTACAAACCGAATGATTAGTATTCTTTCCTCAGTCCTCCCAACCTTACCACCACTACATTTACATTCAGTTTTATCAAACGTCTGAAAACGTTTATTGGAATGGCGCTATATAAATAGAATGTATTAGTAATATTTGTTATACAATTTGTCATATTTCTTTTGGTTTTCCAGTTGGAGCACAGGCTAGTCAAGCGACGTGTTTATTATCACACAGTGTGAGTGGTGGGATTTGAACCCACAACCACAGGATTTGGAGTCGAAAGCCTTAACCTCTACCCCACACTACTTTAAGGACCAAAAAAAGCATCCCTTTAGGGAGGCAAATCAGTGTGTCTCAAACCTGAATGAGTTGTCAACTTAAGCTAAAAAAATACGCAATCGATTTCACGTTTTAGGGGGCTTCTGATTGCAGATTGCAGTCCTGCACCCACTTTGCTCCTGCATACTGGTGAACTGAAACGACTGTCATTAAGTCCAGTTACGAGCAGATGGCTGCCTGTTGTACAACGCACGCTTCATTAGGAAAGCCAACGAACGTGGACAAGTTAGAACTCTTCCAGTTCCGTATCAGTCTCGTCCCAAAAAGGTGAATCAAACATTAATTTTAAAAAGAACATACAACCAAACATGTTCTAATGTTTAGATTTGCTTTTTTTAACCATGAAGTGTGGTGAGTGACAGCCGTCGTGCGTCACCTGTGGTTTAGTATTACCAAACGAAAACATGAATCCTTCCAAAGACGTTCGCGTGCTCCTTACAGTACTAAATAGTTCAACATTTCCAAAGGAAGAAACGAAAATCTCAAGGCTTCACAAAGAACATCGATACTACAAGTCAACGAGCATCCGGGCATCGTCTCTGTGGCTAATGCAGGAAAGCGCAAAGAAATGCAGAGCCGCTCGCCCGGCCTCGAGCGACACACAAGCGCACTGAAGATCTCGACGAGTCAGCCGACTGCAAACTACAGCATATAACTCGCTGCACTCAATTCACTCACCCCGATTTCGACAGACCTCGGTCCGTTTACCGATTAAAAGACAAACGGACACCACATTTGATTAACTCTTAAACACCCGTGTGTCGAGTTACAGTACATTTGGACGAGTACGTCGGATTTTCATTGATTATGTGCGCTGTATTTAAATTTTGAATATGGTTTACTGTTACGTGTAATGTGTGCCATTATGGGAACACTTTGATCACAGAAATGTTATTTCTGGCTAAGCAGGTAGTATTTTTTTCTTATAGAATAGACAACATGAAAAGTCATCATTTTACCACAATTTAGAGATTTCGAGTGGCTTTCCGACTCGGAGCTCCGTCGTAGTAGGCCGTTCACATAGAACTTCCAATTGCATAAAAACGCAGCGTTACTCTGACATTCTGTCATCCATCCACCCATTTGCTCAAACCCGTTTTTATAGAGCAGAGTCGCGGGGAATTCGTGGTGCCTATGCCACCAAGTATTGACCACAAGTTTATAACAATCCCGGACAGGACAACAGTAGCTTGCAAGTTACTTATATTCCTACCCAAATCATATATAGAGAGTCTAGAGATTCTGGTCGAGGAGGAGGCCTTGGAATAATTCATTGTAACAAAATGCAAATCACTTCTAAAAATTTAGGCAACTTTACATCCTTTGAGGTATTCATTTTAAATATTAAAACAGATTCCAACACAATTATAGTGCTAGTCTACAGACCACCAGGGCCATATTCATTGTTCATGACTGAATTTAGCAACCTTCTGTCTGATTTGGCTATAAATTATGATCACGTAGTTCTGATGGGGGATTTTAATGTACACATTGATGTGGAAACTGACACTTTTAGCAAATGTTTTACTTATTTGTTAAATTCAGTAGGATTTTGTCAGATTGTCAAAGGTCCAACTCATAATCATAACCACACATTAGATTTAATTATAACTTACAAAGTTGAAATTCAAAATTTAAATATTACTCCATTAAATGTAGTTATTTCCGATCACTTCTTAATTACATTTGATTTAGTTCTGCCCATGCCAACGCACTCACAGATTAAAACAAAGACAGTGCAACATCTAGATTGTAATTCTGCTTCAAAATTTATAGATACCTTGAGTAAGTCGAGTGTAATTGTGGAAAACCATTTAGATCAGTTAACATCAAATGTAAACATGGAAAACAATTTAGATCAGCTAATATCACATTATAATGTGACCTTGAGAGATGCTCTGGACACAGTGGCTCCCCTAAAACAAAAGTGATCAAAGCACATAGAAACTCTCCCTGGTTTAATGAAAATACTCGAGCTCTTAAATTAGAGTGTCGAAAACTGGAGCGCAGATGGAGAACAACAAAGCTACATGTCTTTCAAATTGCATGGACAGAGAGTGTAATAAATATAAAAAGCCCTCTTTAAAGCTCGCTCAGAATACTATTCTACATTAATAGATAGCAATAATAAAAATCATGTTTAGAACAGTGGCTAAATTAACAAATGGGAATTCAGATCAACAGTGCAAAATACCAACAGATATTAGCAGTACAGACTTTATGAACTTCTTCAATGAGAAAATTAAAAATATAAGATCCCAGATCTCAGCATCACAGTACAAACCAAATACTAGCTTAGCAGACCCTGCACATTGCATTCAGCACTTTAGTAATTTTAATCCTGTAACTGAGCAGGAAGTCTTAACTTTAATTACTAAAATGAAGCCCACTACTTGTTCCCTAGATCCAGTGCCAATAAAACTAGTAAAAAGTGCAATGGATGTTCTTCTAACCGTTATCAATAGTTCATTACTGCATGGCACCGTACCTGATGCACTAAAAGTGTCAGTCATTAAACCTTTACTTAAAAAGTCAGACCTAGACCCACACATACTAAATAACTATAGGCCTATTTCAAATTTACCATTTCTCTCTAAAATACTAGAAAAGTAGTCGCCAGTCAGCTTCAGTCACACCTTACACATTACAATTTATTTGAGAAATTCCAGTCTGGCTTTCGCACTGGTCATAGTACAGAAACGGCACTAACACGGGTTGTAAATGACATTCTGATATCCTCTGATGAAGGAAACTCCACTGTAATTATGTTGTTGGACTTAAGTGCAGCATTTGACACCATTGACCATTCTATTTTACTGCACAGGCTAGAAAGCGATGTTGGGCTTACAGGCCCGTGCTCGCTTGGTTCAGTTCTTATTTATCAAATCGATTCCAATATGTACAGAAATGTGCTGACAGTACTCCATCATTATACACAGAAGTTCAATATGGTGTCCGCAGGGCTCAGTACTGGGACCTTTACTGTTTTCACTTTACATGCTTCCACTGGGATCTCTCATTAGGAAACATAATGTTAATTTTCACTCGTATGCAGATGACACCCAGTTATACCTTTCATTTAAATCAAATGAAGTTTCTCCGATGTTGTCTTTAATTAGTTGTGTTAGTGAATTAAAGGAATGGATGAATGAGAACTACTTGTCTTTAAATACAGATAAAACAGAGATGTTAATTGTTGGAGGGAATGACGCTGATCACAGCAATATTTTGTGTCATTTAACTCAGTTGGAATCCCAATTAATTTTACTGAATCAGCCCGCAATCTAGGAGTTATCTTTGACTCTAGCATGTCATTTAAAGCACATATTACAAAGTTGTCCAAAACATGTTTTTCCATCTTAAAAATGTTAGGAAATTAAGGCTTTCTAAATAAACAGGATTGTGAGAAATTAATTCATGCATTTATCTCTAGTAGGATTGACTACTGCAATGCGGTGTTCACTGGCTGTTCAAACTGTTCTTATACAGCCTCCAGTTAATCCAAAATGCGCTGCAAGAATTATTACAAGAACAAGAAAATATGAACACATAACTCCAGTTCTTAAATCTTACACTGGCTCCCAGTTAAGTTTAGGGCAGATTTCAAAATCCTCCTTTTAACATATAAAGCATTAAATGGCCAAGGTCCGCTTACTTGTCTGAACTTATCATGACTTACAAACCTGAGCACATTAAGATCTCAAGATGCCGGTCTGCTTAGGATTCCAAGGATTAATAAAATAACAGTGGGAGGTCGAGCTTTTAGTTACAGGGCCCCTAAACTGTGGAATGGTCTTCCTGCTTCCATAAGAGATGCCCCTTCAGTCTCAGCCTTTAAATCCCGGCTGAAGACTCACTACTTCAGTTTAGCATATCCTGACTAGAGCTGCTGATTAACTGTACAGACTGCATCTCTGTTGTTAGTCATTAGCACTATAACATAAGTAACATGATAATTATATTTGAATACTAACCCTCACCTATTCTGTTTCTTTCTCGGTACCAAATGTGGCATTGGTGCCACGCCCACCTGTCAAGTTGTTTGCCTGCCTATGGTAAAGTCATCCCTGATGGAGGATCACAGGAATCATGGGAAAGAGGGGTCCTTTCATCGGAGCAGCACGTTTCAGCCGTGGAATGGCCAAATGGGGAGGCAGCTAGATGGATGAGGTCTCCAGGACTCTAAAAATATCCAAATCTATTATGTGATATCATCTACTGTTAAACCGTACTTCTAAAATTTTTATTATTATGCTGTATTAAGGATTTGTTCTGTTCTGTGTATTGTGTTGTATTGACCCCCTTCCTTTTGACACCCACTGCACGTCCAACCTACCTGGAAAGGGGTCTCTCTTTGAACTGCCTTTCCGAGGTTTCTTCCATTTTCCCTACAAGGTTTTTTGGGAGTTTTTCCTTATCTTCTTAGAGAGTCAAGGCTGGGGGGCTGTCAAGAGGCAGGGCCTGTTAAAGCCCATTGCGGCACTTCCTGTGTGATTTTGGGCTATACAAAAATAAACTGTATTGTATTGTATATACTTCTTTTTTATTTCAGGCACTGTGTGACTTTGTGAACTTGAGCTTTCGAGTTTCTCTCAAACGCTATGTCACTCTTACTCGACCAACTTCCTTTTGTTGATGATATCACTGTTTAAACCAACAAATAGTACGTTTTTCTTTGCCTCCACTTGGTATTCGCTGAAATTCTATTTTCCCTCTTGCTTTTGCCATTGTCTCTTCACAGAACGCTGAGCTTAACGGCTATTTAGATTGATTTGAATATTCAAAGAGGCGTAATTCTGGGAGGAGTTGGGGTGGGGCAGCAGGCGCATGCATGTGCGTTAATTTTCATGCAGACCGGGATTTATGGAGCAACGTGGAAGTTGGCGTTCATACAGATTTATGCATCTGGATTTTTTTGTGCTTACGCACATTTCCGCTTTTGTGCTTACGTAATGTTAGAGTGTGAATTCTACACACGGCGTTATGCATGAGGCCCTGGCGATCAGCGTGGACCTGTCAACTATAAGCCAAGCTTTAGTTTATGCTACTTACATTTATGATTCTCAGCCTCTCAAAACACATTATGCGATTCATTTTAGTACTGATACCATTAGGCACTACATCAAATAAAGGATGGTTGACTGAGATTTGCACAACAGACTTTTGTTTGACCCGACTACAAAAGCAGAACTGAACAAAAAGAAGGGCTTCTGCGTGAACTCTTAAAAACAAAGATGCCTGAGCAGTTCTTCAGAGTGATGCCATTGAGGAGCCATTTTTGATTCCCAAAAGACGCATCCATCTGAAGGTTCCAGAAAGAAACTTTATTTCTTGAGATCCATAACCTGCTCCATATAGTAAATAAGCATGAAAAAATTGTAACGGATTTGTTAAATACCAGTGGGTAGTGATTTGAAAAGGACTCTTGCTCACAATAGCACAGTCTAAGTGCAGGTTTCCTTAATCTGTTAGTGTCCTGCTTGGTAGCCTACCAAACATTAAGCATTTCAGTTTGTTTTCTACATATTAGGTAGTTTATCAAAGCAAAAAAAAAAAACAACTTCATATGCAAAGAATCCTTTCCAGAATGAAATGGTGCTTTGTCAAACAACAGCTCTACGAAGAGCCACACAACCCAGTAAAGAACCATAAAGTGCCATTAAAGAACCAGGAGTTTTAAGAGGATACCATGCTGCGATTGCCAATTTGACATGTGTGCAGTTAAACTCAGGTCATGTGACTCGACTCGACTTCAAGTCCTGTCACATGCTCGTCATTGCTTAATATATTCAGAATGTCGAGTTAAATCGGGCAAGATTGACCGAAAAAATTTAGCAGGCATTTATCTACAACCATAAAAAGATGGAAAGACCGGCGTCTAATTGCTTACAAATCAAAGCACGTCTGCGGAACTTCAGTCAGTCTAGCTTGGAAATAGCCCCCCGTGGACGGGAAAGAAAATGACAGCCCGGCCAAACTGGAGCAGTTAAAAAATGGGCAGCTTGTAGTTATTGTGGACTCAGCTGTAAGTTTAGAGGCGCTCTGAGTATCGAAAACGGTCTGCGTGCTATTGAAAGTAAAGACCGCCTGATTAACAATTCAGCACTTTTAGCACTCATCTCCCAAGACTGAATTCAGATCACACAACACAAATCTACTGCCCCGATTCGCACAGTCAGAGCACAGAGCAAGACAGTTAAATATGCGGGTTCAATGGCCCGCTGTCTCTCGCTCGCGCTGTATCTCTAGTTTTGAGGGTTAGCTGTAGTTTGTCCAACCGGTAAAATGAGAGACGATGCCTGATATGAATGATTTTGACTATGGTGTGATTATTGGTGCCAGACATGGTGGCTCCAGCATCCAGCTGTCCTTCTGGGATTTTCACACACTACAGTCACTTGAATTTACAGAGAATGGTGTGATAAACAAAAAAAAAAAATCTTGGTAATGAGAGAGGTCAGTGGAGAACAGCCATGCTTGTTCAGGCTAATGGAAAGGCCGCAAACACTCGCATTACAACAGCAGTGTGCAGAAGGGCATCTCTGAGTGCGCGACGTGTCCGATCTCAAAACGGATGGTTACAGCAGCAGAAGACCGCATTAGCTAAGAATAGAAAGGTGAGGCTACAGTTAGCACAGGATAGACAAAACACGGTGAACGAGGATTGAAAAAATGTTATCTGGTTTGATGCATCTTGAATTCTAACATGACATGCAGGTGGTAGGGTCAGAATTTGGAGTACCTACCCATGGATCTACCCAACTGTGTGTCAATGGCACGGGCTTGTGGTGTTACCATTAAGCACCAAAGAAAAGTAATACATTTTTAATGGTCAAAAAATGTTTCTTTTCAGCATAGTAAAAGGATAAGTTCCTAGCTGTTCATCTAGTTCAGTGTTGTCCAGACTCGGTCCTGCGGACCCCCTGTGGCTGCAGGTTTTTGTTCCAACCAGATTCCTAATGAGTGACAACACCTGATAGCAGTGATCTCTTTTATTTAACTCCTGTCCCGGCCGGGGACCACACTTAATAATGACAATTTAAAACCAGCAGATTAGACACCCAGGCAAACAACACTAAATAATCAAAGACGGCAACTACTTTAGCATCAAACCCACTAATTAGTAAATCATGGATTAATTAAACAATTAGAACACCTTGAAAAGCAGAATGAAAATCAAGATAAAAAAGCTGTTAAAAAGAAAAAGAAAAAACATTATTCCTATATAACTGCTTGGTACATTTTAATTTTTTTTTTTTTTTAGCAAACTTAGTTTTCTAATTTCTATATTGTTCCCTAAACACAGAACTGATGAAATATCTGTTCACTTAATTAGCTCAGGAGTTCAATTAAAAACAGAAGCTGGTTGGAACAAAATCCTGCAGCCAGAGGGGGTCCCCAGGACCGAGTTTGGGAAACACTGATCTAGTTGCAATATCTTTGCCATTCCAACAGATGGCGCATCACAAACATTAACACTGCTTTTATGAATCCCACACCAAACGGCATATAACAGAGACAAAGGCATTGCATTTGTCATTCCAACAGATGCCGCATCATGGACATTAACACTGCTTTTGTGAATCCCATACCAAGTGGCATATAACAGAGGTATAGCCATTGCATGGTGCATTGGAAATGTTAACATGGTGGTCTGTATTGATTTTTTTAGATTTCAGACCTTCTTAGATGGGTAGCACAGCTAGTGACAAATAAAAGGGTGTCTGTGAATCTGTGTATCTGTCTGGTTGCTGTTTCTCTGCCATTCCAACAGATAGCACATCACAAACATTTCTGGTAAAAAAAAATGCATTGCATTTTGTCATTCCAACAGATGGCGTATCATGAACATTAACACTGCTTTTACGAATCCAACACCAAATGGAATATAACAGAGATATAGGCATTGCATTTGTCATTCCAACAGATGGCACATCACAAACATTAACACTGCTTTTATGAATCCCATAAGAAATGGCATGTAACAGAGACAAAGGCATTTCATGGTGCACTGCAAAGGTTAACGCTGAGGTCTACGTTGATTACTTAGATTTCAACCTGTCTTTGACAGCCAGTAGTTCAATAAACTGAACAACATTCAGGAATCATAGAAAAGCAATTTGTACCCAACAAACACAGCGCCTAACCTGGCTACCCACACTCTCAACATTGCTCTGTAAAATGGGGTCCATATAGAATTAAAATGTAATGATGTCCGCATAGGCCAGTGAGAGGGCCAGATAGGCACATTGAACCCCAGAGGTAAAAGGGCAAAAGGAAAAGGGGAGAATTAAGGATTAACATTAATGGCATGGCGCATGTCCCCCAGTGACCAACTCCAAACCAAGAGCACAGCAGCTTACCATATTGAAGCCAGATGACCCACTGATCCGCGTCACTAAAATTCAAGTAAAGTGGGAGTCTAGAAAGAGGATTTCCAGAAATTTACAGAGAGTCAGACAGGAGATTTTCAGCATTATGCTAAGAAGAGTTCAGCAGAGATGGTACCCTGAAAGAATAATCTCTGCTGGACAGAAGTCAGGGTATGGGAAGAGATGACCAGTAGAAGAAATAAACGAGACAAATGATGTATATTAATAGAGAAAACACTGAATAAGCAATTGGAAACAAAACACAGAAACTGAAGGGCAGTCCCAAAACATGGAGAAAAGTGCCGGGGACATTTAAAGGACACCAGCGACACCGACAGCAATGTACAAATTTAAACTGCGTATTCTGATATTGTGGGTTTTGGAGGATATTGTCAAAGTTAGCTTTCCATGAGATTAGGGGTGAACAAAGGAGGTCATGCTGTCAGACTGAAAATGTGCCTCTCTCTGTGAACCCAGCGTACCGTTCTTCAAATCGATCAGCACGCATCATTTAAAGGCGGTTCTATGAACACGATGGGGACTTCGGTTTACAGTCCCCATATTGCAACCGAAACTGGAGGGCTTGTGGTATGAATGTGTGGCGGAAAACATCTACAGGAACGGAGTGAGGCACTCGAGTCAAAACCCCAGAGGCGTGTCTCCTGGACCTTGTTGAGTCAAAGCTTCGAAGCCTTTAGGCAGTTCTGGAAGCAAAAGACAGCATAGCCATCACCTAATGGAGGTGCCGTTTTCTTCTATCTAGGATTGTTAGCTGGCTCGTGTTTTTGTAATCCGTGAAAGAGATTTGTGCTAAGAAATAAGCTGTGTGACAGGTTGTGTCTCATGGTGTTTCATTGGGTTAAATTATTTATTTGATTTTAGGGGTTTGACTGCACTTCCTGGTTTCTTAACCATCGTTGTAATGCGGCTCTCATGTGAGCACGCGCGACTGCTCATACATATTTAGGTAGTTGCTGTACGAGTGGTGAGCAATGCACGGGTGTCGGCACATTTTAATAGAGAGGGAAGAGAAGTAAAAACAAACACGTGAGATGATCAGTTGGAGGTAAGGACCGTAATTACTAGAGAGAGCAGGAGCGACGCCATCGGATCTACCGACTATTAACCCAGAGTTAGCACTAAAAAATTAAAAGGGTTTTCTCTTTTTGTTTAAAAAATTGCTAATATAAATATTAATATTCAGTACCTACTTGACTGTATAATATAAAATAGGACTCTCAGTTAATGTGCTTACGATAGCATAATCTATTACACAATATAACTGGGCCACAGAAAGTAAAAACTTCCCTCTCCCCTAGGCCTTTAACTTGATAAAAACTATCCACTACCCAGGGAGCAGGACCAATGGCTGTTGGCGAGATGCGTGAAGTGGCGGCATTCCAGTCCGCTGATTGGGTGGATTTTAGCGAACAGAAGAGAACAGTGACGGCTCGCTGGAGTACGGAGGAAAGCAGGATGGGACAGAATCCATCAGTGAGAAGCGGAAAGAGCAGGAGGAGATAACTGTGGACTTTATCAGTAGAATAACATGGTGGTAATCTCACTCTGTCCAGCAAAGAACCCGCGGGTACCAAGTGAGGTGGCAGTGCAACAATGGGAGGAATGCACTGAAGTTCGGGTGTCCTGGAAGTGGGAAAGGAAAACCTCATGGACTGATCTGATGGTGTTTTAATTCTATTCTTCTATTAATTCTATTCTTCTATTAATTCTATTTTTCTATAGAATTTTTTAACATGATTTGATTGCAGATTGATTGATTTCTTTATTTATTGTTTGTTTTGCACTATGACACTTTAAATTCTCTGTTCTACAGTAAACACTGTACACTAGCCTGCTTCCTCACTTGCTACTGGTTTATCTCAATCACGAACTACAAGGTGTCCCAATGGGGTGATGCCCATGGCTGCTGGGCACTGGGACATCACTGTTATGGTTTATCAAAGTGATAAACTATGAAAAATAATGGAAGTGACCAGAAGAGGAATGGCAGGATACATGCAAAGATCAAAACCGAACATCTGTCCTATCTTTCAAAAATTCCAAAGCCCTAATCAAGAACTGAAGTCTAAGAATCAGAAAAAGGGGTCAGAAACGACGTTGAAACAAAATAACAAAAGGCTCTCATCAATTTTTTTCAATATATCTGCAAACTCGGATAACCAACGGACAAATCGAGGAGAACTTTATAAGTATGGCCTCGAAAGTGTAAACATGCGACTTCCGGGTCAGTTGCCTAGTAATCCATACAAAACATATCAGTTGCCAGACTTCCCAAAATGGCGTCAAAATGGCACCAAAAACCAAAATCAAATACCTGAAGTTCTTACAATCACAAGCTGTAACCAGAAGTCGCTCCAAGAGTGGCGAGTGCAGCAGCGGCAGGACTACGAGCTGAGGCCAAATCCCAGTTCTGCTGTGCTGTGATTCCCCGAGTTGAGCTGCGCCATCCGGCACAAGGCAGGCCTTTAAAGTAACATTAATAACCCTGGCCTAGTTTGGTTAGGAGGACTCGGAGTCCCTCGTGCACGCACCTCGTTTCCCAAGACTGAATTTTCACCAAGTGGATTTTTACCAAACATGTTGGATGGAACGACTAATTGTGCAGGGAAAGAGGAATACGGAGCAGAGAGAGGAAGCGAGCGCCGGCGGGCCGTCACGACAATACTGATGCGCACAGCCTCCTGCTGCTTATTCAGTGCTGTCACTCCAGCCGCACACGTCGGCGAGTCTAATGGCCCAGTTCCTGTAAGGGATCGCTTAGCCACTGAAGTGCCATTGCTCTTTCAGCACTGCCACTGGGGCAGCACACATCATTACCACTGTCCCAGTTTCAGGAACAGACAGCCATTATAGGAGCTTTTTCTTATTCTTAGTTGGTTTTTATTGCAGTACGACTGTATTGATCTGTGACTGTGGCCGGCTGGGCGACTTTTGCAACTTTAGATGGGATGGTGAAGCGAATAGTGTAAATTGCATAGGCTGCTTTTGCACCTCAGTTGTTACATAAAACCTTTCATCCCTCAAGATAATAAAAAAAGACGATGCCCCAATCAGGAGGTCGGCCATTAGCCAGACACATCTTGAAGAGTCAATTTCCTATCAGCCTGTAAATGGTTGGGTTTGGAGATCTGGGCAACAAAACAAAACAGGAGCAGCATGTTATTGAGAGGGCTCATGGTGTATTCAATGTATTTGGATACGGGGAAGCATGCAACTGCAAAATGCCACCGGCAGATTGCCATTTCGTGAGTATGTATTCATCCATGGAATAGCTGCACCTTGTGTGGCACAGAACGGTAGGCCATGACTGGAACTGCTACCTCACTGACTCGGCACCTTGGGTTTGAATCCCATGTCTGGTTATGTGTTCCTTGTGTCTGCGTGGGCCTTCTCCCATAAACACACACAAAGACGTTACAGGTTTGATTAACCGGAGTCTGCAAACTGGCCCTGCGATGGACTGGCAATAAACTGAATTTATTATTTATTTACAGTCATGTAAAAAGGTAACTTGACCCCATGAAACGCTCTCTCTTTTTTAACATATGTGAACAGATCAAAATTACATTTTTTTAAATATGATATACTTTGTTAATTCCTGGGGGGAAATTGTCTTTTCATATGACCTTTGGGGGTCAGAGAGCAGGGTCAGCCATTATACAGCACCTCTGGATCAATTTTCAGGTTAAGGGCCTTGCTCAAGGGCCCAACGGAGTAGGGTCCCTTCCGGCAGTAGTGGGGTTTGAACCGGCAACCTTCCAGATACCTGCATTTAAACAGTATCTATAGATAAAGGTAATATAATATAATAAATATCACACCATGTTTACATTTTTAGTCCATTTTCATAACATAAATGTAAATTTTATAGGTGTAAAAAAGTGAGTGCGCCCCTACACATAAAGTTAGAATCGGGTGCACCAGATGAGGTAAACATGATCAGAACATCAATCACTAGAGAAGACCTTGGAGGGAGCAGTCTTACCGAGATTGGTCCAGTTGCAGACCTCCACTGGACAGCCAATTGGATTGCAGGGTTTTGTCACCTGGTCTACTTGAATTGAGTCAGATAACACTCCCCCAACCCTAATCTTATCCATAGTGTAACCAGGTGTTATCACTGATGTATCATATGAAGCGACAACCTCCTCAATGGAGTGGAGCTCTGGAGGTCTGCAGTTAGATTCTATCGGTCTTACTTAAACCTCCGACATTTTGTTTGGTTGAAGTGTGTGTTATCACTTTGCGAAGATCGAAAAAGCTCTGAAGAGGCCTTCAGAAAGAAGGTTCTAGATGCCTGTGAATCTGGGAAGGCATTTAAAAAGATACTAAAAATATTTGCAAATCAACCATTCCACTGTCCAGACAAGTGGAGAAGATTCTCGACTCCTACCAATTTGTCCAGGCAAGGCTGCCCCAGCAAATTCAGGCAGAGTGCAGAATGCAGGATGCCCAAAGAAGTCTGTAAGAAGCCCAGAATTTCATCAGGAGACCTCCAGGTAGCTCTTGCCACTGTTGATGTCAAAGTGCATGACTCTACCACTAGAAAGAGGCTGCAGAAATGAGGTATACATGGGGGATGTGACAGGAAAAAAAAACATTTGCTGCCCAGAAAGAACATCATGAATGGACTAAAGTTTTCCCATGAACACCTAGGCAAAGACTAAAACTTCTGGATCAGTGTGCTCTGGAGAGACGAGGCAAACATGGACTTATCTGGCCATAGTACCAGAGGACATGTTTGGTGAAAATCAAAGACAGCATTTAACCAGAAGAACCTGACAGCAACTGTAAAACATTGTGGTGGAAATGTTATGGATTGAGGCTGCTTTGCCCGATCAGGACCTGTCAGCTCACCATCACAGGATCCACAAAGAATCCTTCACTGTACCAGAAGACACTGGAGGATAACATGAGACCATCTGTCAGAAGATCGAAGCTCAGTAGAAAGTGGACCCTGTGGCATGAGAATGACCCAAAACATACAAGTAAATCCACCAAAGAGAAGCTGAAAAGAAAGAAATGGAGGGCGCTGGAATGGCCAAGTCAAAGTCCGGATCTGAACCCCGTCAAGGTGAAGTGGGGGGATTTGTGCGCACAAGACACCTCTCAGACGTCACACAGCTGAAAGAATTCTGCACGGACGAGTGGGAAAAACGTTCTTCTAATCAATGACAGAGTCATAAAACGTCTATTTGAGGGGCCAACACCAGCTATTAGAACCAAGGCTCGAGCTTTCTGTACAGATGGAAATGGCATATCTGCTCGTTCTTCTTTAAATACCTTGTTGTAAAGTTAAGTTTTCATTACTTTGTTTTCAATGACATCACCTTTATCTAAATATACTACTTACACGAAGGTAACATTTTGATATGACCACATATGTTCAAAAAGAAAACAATATTTCATGGTGTGCAATTACTTTTTCACACAGGCGTCTGTAACCATCACCAGATTCTCTAAGGGGACCAGAGCACAAAAAAGTTCTGAAGACCCCCACACACCCTGGTGTGTGACCCTTCAATTTTAAATTGAAGCTTGATGTTTGTGCCCCTGGCTAAGCACTGACACCACACTGTCTGAGGCATCTGTGGTCAGCAAGGGGAGCTTTAAACTTCATTTTTATGAACTGCAAGGATAATCCAAAGGGTTTATACAATACAGTGAATATACGTTGCTGTCTCATTCGGCCCTCGCTCTTGCAGAAAAGCAGTCTGGCAGCTTGGACAACATAGAGTTACCAGTGGCTCAGCCGAGACCTTCAACTAAGCCAAGGTGGTCTGTTTTCAAACCAACTAAAACAAATCAAAGCTGCCACCTTTGTGTCTACAGCAGCCCAGAGGCCCAGCACATCATTTAACGGACCCACTTCATTTTATTTTTCACATCTCTAATCCCTCACTGTGGCGATACCGTATGCCTTTCTGGAGACTGACGGCTAGAAAAGCAACTGATGCTGGATGATTAAGCGTGCAGACTTGAGAGCAACCAGAGCTGGAAGACAACCAAGACCTTGATCAAATAATACTCTTTAGTCACCTGCCTGCCTCTGAGTCGTGTGGGGTGGGATTCAAAGGTAGCACCAAGGAAAAGCATTCAGGGCCAAAAGAAAAAAAAAGGCAAGCAGGATGTCTAAATGCTTTCCTTTTCAGTTCACATTTTCGATATGCAATCCAATTAGAGTTACATGTTAAAGTGAATCATGTCTAGTGTGGCGCCTCTTCTTTAAATGGTCCGGGGGAACAAGCATGGTCTGAACAGTACCTCCCCCGGGACGCTAGATGGCAGCCTCCCTGGGTGGCAGTGGTGCCTCAGATTCCTGTAGGGCTTCACAGGCGGTGGAGTTCTCTACAACCCTGTTGGGATCCGGGGGTGCCGCCAGGAGGCGCTGCAGTGGTTCCTGAGCCCATGTGGGTGGTTCTTCTGCCACACCCAGAAGTACAGCCGGAAATGGGGCACCAAACACCTGGAACACTTCGGGTGGGCTATAAAAGGAGCCAGCAGCCACCACTCTGGGAGCGAGAGTCGGGAGGAGGGAGACAAAACTTGCCAGGGAGGAGTGAAGGAAAAGAGAAGATTTATTATAAGTAGTGTGTGCTATTGTGCTTATTGGGACTGTGTTGTGCCTGAGGGAACTGGGAAGGCATTGCCCACAGGCGAAGAAAAGAGAATAAAAAAACTTGTGTTTTTATAAGTGTGCCTCTAGTGTCTGTCTGTGTCGGGTTGGGTGGCTGGCATGGCCTCTAGTGGTCTTGTTATAATAGTAATAAAGAGTACTGTATGTACTCCTGCCACACTCAGCCTGTACATTAGAACAATTATGACAAGAACAGGCCATTCAAACCCAGAAAGCACCTCCAAAATACATCAAGTTGAGTTTTGAAGCTCCCTGAAGTCCTGCTATCTGTGTCTCTGCCAGTGTTTTTAAACCTTTGTGCCTACCGTTTCACATGCCAGTGTGTTTGTGACTCATTTCCCCCTCGGTGCTTCTGCACAATCGTCAACGTGTTGGAGCAGTTGTTAGAAATTGGGTTGGCCTGCACGATCACCTAAGTGTCAGAGCATTAGATGAATCAAATACAGTGGAGCACTTTAAAAAACTGCTGAAAACACATTACTTTAACATGGCCTTCTCATAACTTCACTGTAATTAAAATCCTGATACTCTGTATATCCAACTCATTATAATAACTATTCATGGTGGCTCTAAAATCTGTACTAACCCCTACTCTCTTCTGTTTCCTTTTCCGGTGTCCTTTTGGTGGTGGCTTGTGCCACCACCATCTGCTCAAAGCATCATGATGTTCCAACAGGGATGGATGGATTAAAAGCCAGAAGTCTGTATGACCATCAACATCAAGTGACTCCGTGAGAACCCTAACTACAAAGATGACTGTTTCATTTATGTTAGGTAGAATGCCCAGAGGGGACTGGGCGGTCCTGTGGCCTGGAACCCCTGCAGATTTTATTTTTTTCTCCAACTGTCTGGAGTTTTTTTTTGTTTTTTCTGTTCACCCTGGCCATCGGACCTTACTCCTTTTCTATATTAACTAATGTTGTCTTATTTTAATTTCTTATTTTGTCTTTTATTTTTCTTTTCTGGGCGGCACGGTGGCGCAGTGGTAGCGCTGCTGCCTCGCAGTTAGGAGACCCGGGTTCGCTTCCCGGGTTCTCCCTGCGTGGAGTTTGCATGTTCTCCCGTGTCTGCGTGGGTTTCCTCCGGGCGCTCCGGTTTCCTCCCACAATCCAAAGACATGCAGGTTAGGTGGATTGGCGATTCTAAATTGGCTCTAGTGTGTGCTTGGTGTGTGGGTGTGTTTGTGTGTGTCCTGCGGTGGGTTGGCACCCTGCCCAGGATTGGTTCCTGCCTTGTGCCCTGTGTTGGCTCCAGCAGACCCCCGTGACCCTGTGTTCAGATTCAGCGGGTTGGAAGATGGATGGATGGATGGATTTTTCTTTTCTTCAGTATATAAAGCACTTTGAGCTACTTTTTGTATGAAAATGTGCTATATAAATAAATGTTGTTGTTGTTGTTGTTTTGAGTGCTTTTCCACCCTGGGGAATTGAGCATCAGAGTGAGGGTTAGGAAGGCCGGCCAGGATCCACCTGCTGTGCTGCCACTCAGATGAGCTGCTGGGATTTGCTGTTCCAGCCTGAATATAAAGCCCCCTAACAATGAGGTGTGAACAAAAATATACAAAATAAAATAATGCATGTGATGGCCCGGAGCTTACAGCTGGCATCATCTTCTTGAACCCAGGACCAACAACAGTCGCATCCGACGATAAAGCTGGGCAATGAGGACACATAAGTGTGCAAAGTTCAAAAGAGCATTTTATTTACAACAATCAAAGGTTCAAAAACCCAAAGTGTAAATCAAACTAAGACCACACTGATTGCCAACTAACCACACACGGTGCTTATGGCAATCCTGAAAATACTGGCGGACACGGCGACTCCTCAAAAGCCGGGATTTGAGGCCAGGACTGTGGAGTTTCAAGGCAGCAGCACTAAATGGCATACCTCTATGCTACAAAAAAGAATTTGCATCCCACTCATGAACCCCTTTGTGCCCCCCCATCCAGCTGTCAATATGCAATTAGAGTAAAACTGAGTAAGCCCCCTCAAATGTCAGTGTTATCATTCCTTAATAATACAAAATACAACTCCTGCCCAGCCCTTCACCCAAATCAATAAGACACTTGAAAAGAATGATGAGACATCCTCAGCAAACGTACAATTTATTCAAAGGAAAACTGAGCCAGCATTAAATGAAATTGTACCAAACCTCACTGGTGGTCTCCCATCCATTTTAATGCAATTAGCTGAAGCGCGGCATGTGTGTGTCGTTTTGGTTCAGCTAAGGCTGCTAGTGAGTGACTTGTCTCTCTGGCTCTGCATAAAATATGTGCCTGAAAGCCGCGCCGTGTCTTTACCGTTCCCGTGTGCTCGGCTCATATTTGTTGGCGCCAGTAAGGTTGTGAATGTTAAATAGAGACCCCATGAGAGATCCAGAAACCTGCCTCTGAGTAAAAAAAACAAAAAATCAAACCGCTTGTACCTAGGGTGGCATGCACATACACAAAATATTCCAAGCAAACCTTCACATGTTGTGCCATTTGTGGATGCAACCGTAACACGGAAAAATGTGCGGCTGTCAGGAATCGACGGCTCATCACAGGACTCCTGCTTAGCACGTACGGCATACGACTCCGCTGGGTACGGAGAGGGCATGCCGCTCATTACTTCTGAATGCTGCCACTCCGGGCCACCAAAGAGTCGTCTGGATGCAATTTGATTCAGGTCAGGTGGCCCAGCTGGGGGTACAGCAATGCAGAGGGACCTGGGGCAATGATCGGCACGCTTGACGTTGACTGTGCAGTCGAGAAATGCCAGCGGCTCCAGCGCCTGGTGTGATGTGGTAGTGAGGGGGTTGGGAGGGCAGATGGAGTCTAAATGAGATGGGGTTTGCAGTCTGTTTTAGGTAGCATTGCATTTTGTACCCCACTGGTCCTAAGAATTCAATCCATATCTCATCATAAGCCAGTTCTCAATATTGGTGTCCCCTGATCTAACTTTATTCTTTCCGTCACTTCAGATAAGATATTTGTTACAAAAACGTCATACCCGGACATAATTTGGCCAAGAGGCCACTTGACCCTTGGAACATGGGAGGAAAGAGGCATACTGGAAAAAGTCAATATGGTCACAGATAAAACATCTAGATTGCATTCAGACAGGGGGTCAGGGGAAGGAGATGGCCTCCAAAGAAATAATAGACAGCAAAGCTAGCAGTAGCATCACAGTATGGCCCAGTCTCAAATATAGGACACACATCACTGGGGTGTGGCAGGAAACCAGACAGACAAAGGAGACAAGGAGAGAACATGCCAAGTCCATTCAGACTGAGCCCAGCCCAAGGCCCTGGAACTGCACAGGCCTCACAAACCTCTGGAGGGCTCGCTTAGAGAGAGCGGCTAACCAAATCAATACTGTGGAGTGTAGGGGCTCTCTTCAGCTTCAGTCCCCGAACCCCAAACACAAACACAGGAGTTCAAATGATAAAAAGGGGCTTTATTAACAAAAGGCCCAATAAACATTACAGTAAAACCTTTGATTATCCATCAGGGGTTGTGACCGAGGCCATGACGGATAAGGGAGAAGATGGATAACAGAACAGCTGCTTTAAAAATGATATACAGTAGATTAAACTAATAGTCGCATTTATTTACAAAACAAAATACAGTATAATATAGTATTAGCAAAATGAATTGATTTATATAATACTAGCTGTCCCTAACGGCTCCGCTCATATAGTATTGAAACTGGACAAACCTTTTAAAAAAATCAATAAAAAAATGTAAAAAGTGTAATTCTGGCCAAGTGGAAGGTAGATACGCTCCAACGTCAAACGCTGGCATTGTATCTGATCGTGTTCAGCTCTGACGGGAGAGCGTCCCAGAAAACCACATGGCCGTGATATCTCTGACAATCAGCAGCTACCCTCTAAAACACACGCGGCTCTGATCTCTCTCTCAAAAACATCAAACGTTACTCCTTAACAATCTCTTGATGATAATGTCTGCTGAACAAACAGGTATCGCTAGTTAAGCGGAGGCAAGTTACGATCCAACATGTGGCGAGAGTTAGAGCGACTTGAACGGAGGCTGGCATGTGAGCGAGGATGGCCCTGCACCCCCTTCCCTCGGCCTGCTGCGTGTCTCTCGGATTTGCGCAAATACATCGGAACCGCAACGCGAACTATGATACACAGCGCAATGAGAGAAGTCGCAAAAGCAACCGGAATGTTCAAGCAAATTATAGAAAAAAAACCAATCTAAATCCATTAAGTAGTTCTCTCAGAAAAGCAGACAGACTTACAGACAGACAGATGCTGGATTTTATATATAGATGTAGATTGTAATGACCAGCGTAATAAGTAAATACAGTTCAGAGGTAGTGGAGTTTTCTACGTTTTACTTGGGAGTCTTTGTTCCGTAACAGACGGTACCCTGTCTTATACTCCGTTATCTGGGTAACGGAGCACATCTCCAAAACAGTAGAAGATAGCTTTCCCTACCAATAATTATCTCCTGCCACTTATGTTCTGTCTTTTACTATACGGCAAACACTCCTGCTTATTGTCTCCTGACTCCCTACTCCAAACTTCCCTCCGCCGCTCCTTCCCTTTTCTCCTAACTTCTCCTGAGAGGTGTGTCTGCCCCTTACAGAACAGAAGCCCTTCACCCAATCCTGTCACTTATGCAGCATTCCACCCTTTCTGCCCCCTCGCTGGGCATCACAAGCTGCCTGCACATTAAAATATATTAACAAAACATAACAGAATGTAAAAAGAAAATGACAATGCAGAAGAACATTAACATTAATACAGAATGACATCACCATCAGTGGTTTCCATTTTTGACACGTTTATCAATTTTGTCGGCATCACGCTTTATATCGTTCACTGTTGTTCTTCCTACTGCAGAAACTGAAGAAATACTTGAAGCACTTTTGCTGTTTCGTAAACATTTAACAATTTCAGTTTTTTGTGACAATTCCAGCACCACAAGTATGTTTCTAGGCCACAACAATGTTTAATTATAACAAAAGAGAAAAGCTACGAAACACTATTAAAGCTGAAAGTATGCAACTGACGCTGTGATTTCAAAATGCGGCATGACACGCGGTGCTGGGAAAAAAAGCGCGCAAGCAGAAAGGAGACTTGCTCCGATGTGCACACCTCTCAATGTATCGTGCGGCAGTACTAATAGGCACACGCTGGCATGCACAATGGTTTTTTTTTGCCCTGACGGTTAATGGAGACTGACAGCTAATCGAGTGACGGTTAATCGAGGATTTACTGTACAGGAAAACAACAAAGTACCTCAGAGCAGAGAACAAAGAGAACAATAAACCCCCCTGACCTCTGGGCCTAGTTGAGCAGCAGTGGCCCCCTGACTACTATGTTACTTGTTCTCCCTGCTCACCATCCAATAATCTGGTTCTCCTTCCTCCCTTGGGCCGACAGAGTCCTTGCCACCAGCTGAGCTCAACTTTAAGCTCACTGGACCAAGGGAATTGAGGGTCTTTCATAGTAACTCCCCAGATTTTTTCTGGGGTCCCAGTTACATCAGTCTCTGGTGTTCTATGGGTGGCACTCTCACTAGCAGCACCAGTTGTCACTGCAAGTTAGCCTCACTGCAGAGGTGTGTACTGGGGAGGGCCAGATTTGTTGCCCTCCCTAAAACCTTTGTTAGGCCACAATATACTGCCCCCTAGCGGCCTGGAGAGCCTTAAACCCCACAATAGGGCTTATGTTAGTAGCTATAAGGTCTTGAGTGATCCCTACAGTGATGGTAGCATTCCCTGGTGGTCAGTAAGGATACTGCTACCCAGATGACTTGCAATATGCATATACTGTATAGGATGGACAAGTCATTGTTGTCACAAGTACAGAGTACAATGAAATTCTTACTTGCGTGTGTTGATCAACACGTAACACGTTGCCAGCACTGTGATTAGCGAGTAGTATCTCAAAACCTCTGGCTTTCTTACCTTAAAAATCTCAGAACACACTTTTTAATACTATCAACTACCAGGATTTAATAACAAAAGCTAAAATAATCCTATTAAAAGAATATTACGTGAAAAATTAACAAGCAAGGAAATCACCAACAGGTTTATAACAGAAACACGTAAAACAGGAAACAAAAGGAGAACAAACCAAATCTCAGAGTCATTACTTACCAGAGTCTGAGATTGGCTTGATCTCCTGAGAAGGTCCTATCATGGCATCTCTAAACTACTCAAGTGCCTGCTGTTTAAAACTCTCAATGGATGACAGGATCACTTAAGAGGCCAGTGGCACTTCAAGTGGACCTATGAGAGGCTAACAGCTTCCAACCATGGACAGCACAAACACTTGTTATATTAAGGGTTAGCCTATATATGTGTATATATATATATATATATATATATATATATATATATATATATATATATATATATATATATATATATATATATACCAGCAAAATCACAGCACAGCGGTGAAGTACTGCCTTAAAATTTTTATTAAGAAGAAAATTAAACCTTTTTAAACTGAGAGAAAATATACCAATAATTATTTGTTAAGGATCTCTTTGTATACAACATTGTGAGTTCGGCCCTCCGGTTGTAATATGACCAAGCTGTGCACTGAGCTTACTCTTGAGCATGAGTTTCATGGTTTGTTTCAATTACGACAGTATTTGTAGGACTTGTGTTGAAGTGACATTCGGCATCTGTCAAGCGTTGTAAGTATACAACCGGTGTCATCGATAACTTCACATCCAGCTTTTGAGAGTTTAAACATTCATAAACATCAAAGTGTCCACTACTGAAATCGTCACCTGTGAATCTAAGATGTTTAAGAGGCATTGGCGGTTGTCCAAAGGTGTAAAATATTTGGCCATTTCGGTACACTTGAAAGCGACAACCGAACAATTCAGCGGCAGCCATCAATTCACATGCAGATGCATAGGTGAAGGACTTAAGCATTTCACTATTCTAGTGTTCCTGTGTAGTATAATTATCTCCTGTACCGTCATCAGTCCATACCTTGAACCTGTCCCAGTTATTCAATACATAAGACACAATGTTCCTCCGGATATCAAGAGTGAGCCTGATATGGCCGTGCAATATGTAACAAAGAGAATGGAAAAGGTAGGTGCCATCTCCGGGCATGGAAACCACTCGGTAAGTGACAGTTCTTTGATCGATGGTGATCACCTCGATAGACATGTTAATGGGGGTACGGTTGGAATGATAAAGGAAATGGGTACCTGAACAATGTAAAGTAAGTCTAAAATACCTACACAATAACTATAATCGTAATAAATGAACAATAAAACAGCGGAGAAGCTGTGGATTAAATTAAAAGGCTGTAGTTATCAGCAGGGAGACGTGAATCCCGTGGCTAAGCAAGGAAGGGAATGTAGAGACTGGAGCGACGGACGGCCTTATATAGGCAGGCAGCCAACAACGTGGGAGGCATTGGGATGGGGGACCAAACGCTGCCTCACACGGTGACCGAGCTGCTGACTATGGACATATATATGTACGTAAGTAGGATTCAGTTAGCGTTGGGAACCCGCATACCAAATTTCTTGAAGATGGGCCCATAAGTAACAAAGACCGTTGAAAAGTTCAATATGGCGGCCGACAATGGCATAATACCACCAAAATAAGTACCAAATTTCAGCCTTCTACCTACACGGGAAGTTGGAGAATTAGTGATGTTGGAAAGTTCAATATGGCGGCCGACAGTGGCGTCATACCATCGAAATAAGTACATACATCGGTTTCAGTTAGCGCAGGGAAGCCACCTACCAAATTTCGTGAAGATGGGGCCATGAATAAGAAAGTTCAACATGGTGGACTTTGTCGACCGTTATGACCGTTACGTGTATTTTTTCTGTAATTTTAAAAAACATATAACTTTAGAACACAATTTAATGTGGCAAATGCATATACAGTATACCATGTTTATGAAGAAATAACTTTCACCTGATCCTTTAATGCACTGAACACACACGGCAGTTAACGTGAACTTGAATGTGAGAGGAGACCAGAGAGCAGCCACACGTTTAACGTTAAACTCAGTGCCCTAGAGTTGAATGCCATCAGTGCTAGCTGCTGAGCCACTGTGCCAACCTAAAATAAAACTCACCTTGCTTGACAGACTGGACATTAGCAGGCTGATTTACCCTTTCAGTTTTATTGCTAGTCGGCAGAGTGCTCTTAGTTAAATACTGTAACAGGTATAAAAAAGAAACAGTAAATCTAAAACAGGGTGTCCATACAGGGTGAGTCAAAATTATGTTAACATTTGAATGGTGGAAACAATTTATTCACAAAACATATTTCATATGAGCAAAATGGTTTACAGGAATGTCTCAACCTGTTCACCATCATGTTCAACACACAAAAACCAACGAGCAACAGTACCATTTAAAGCCCGGACACACATTTCACAGGGAATAGATGATACCACAGCTCGTATTCTGCCCTTCAGGTCATTGATATCACAAACTTTACTGCTATACACGGGCTCCTTCACCATACTCCATAACCAGAAATCACAGGGTGTGAAATCATGTGGAAGCCATGGCAATAGTCCATCATGGCCTATCCATCGACCTGGAAAGGGGTGGTCAAGATAATAATAATCCATTAGTGCTAACATAATTTTGACTCACCCTGCATATTGTCACGTGTGTGTGCATAGGGGATAATTTAAGGGCTCTGGTGATGGCAGGGTTGGTGCTGTGTGATAACGCCTTCTCTTTTCTTCCCTCTGCAGATCAGAAGACTGACGGCTTTTCCATCACTGATGTCACTTCCGGTGTCCATCTGCCTGGACCCGCCTCTTCCTGCTTGAAATACACAAAACCAGAAGGTCCGGCATCTTCTGATCAGTCAGAACCAGACTCCCATCTGAAAAGACGTTTCTTTATGCACTTAACTGTTTTTTTGTTTCTTCTTTTGTAACCAGCTATATTGGGTTGGCCCACAGGTGTCCTGTTGTGTTGTCTTGTTCTTACAATATATAAAATGGTAACGGCTGTCCGTCGGTCACACAAAAACTTGCAAACCACCGGGTCTTGAATCTTGATCTCGGTCTTAATTGAGAGCTTATGACGTGATACGCAAGACACAGCTCACCAATTGGAGATGTAAGTTACCTCGGCCATATAATTGGGCTTCTTCTCATGGTGGTGCAGCCATGCAACGTTCCTGACAGAAAACAAAAGGAACTGTGGTGATATTTGCTGACAGTGAAGCACACTACCCAGGCCGACTGATTGCTTTCATCTTAAATGCAACTCATGCACTCTGAGCGCAAAGGACAGTCGTACACACCTAGTAGGGCATGAAGGAGGTGGCAGCACCCTCGCCACTGTGACCTGGACTGCTGTGTTTCATAAGAATCCCCTTTCTTCAAGGACCAGAGGTCCAAGTGTTTCCGATTCACATAATGAATTTTCCAGTCAGCAAAGAGTCATCCATGTCTGGACAGAAGTGAATCCTTCTGCTTTACCCTTTGTAGGATTGGCTCCTTTCTCACGCCCAACGCTGCTTGGCGAGTCTCTGGCACCCTAAATGAAGCAGGAGTGTGAATTTTGTTACTTGAGTCAGACATCCTGTGGCGCCTGCTCTTGTTCCAGGGTATAGCTACACCAATACCTTTCAACTGACATTACCCATTGATAAGTTTTAATGACTGATATTTATTTATTTGTTTTTTTAATATATTAAACATTTTGGATATGATGGATGCAGAAGCCCATCCTGAAAATTGTGAACATGACACCGGGTCTAAAATCCTTTTCAAAACTTATTATGGTTACTGATGTCATCATAAGCAGGTTGTGCATTCACCAAAGTCAAGGATGTGGAAGTCTACTTGAGAGGCGGTAAGCTGCTCACTGAGGGGCTGGTGCATTAACACAATGAGTCAAACCGGAACTTTCCATTTGTCGTCCATGTGCTGCATGTATTGAGTTGTCATCTTTCCTCCAAGGTGATGGGTGACAGTGGTACCTGAATGTCAACAGCAGGAGCTCTGGCTGTGCAATTGACTCGGCTGGTGGTACACAATGAGTCAGTAGTGGCAAATGGCCTTGTGCTTTACAGTCCACCGCCTTCACCGGTAGCCACATACTGTATGCTGGATGCATGTGGTTCAAAGCAAACTGTAATAGAATAGCATCAACAGAAATGGCAGAGAGCACCAGAGCACTGTGGGTAAACAGAGTAACGTCTCCGATCAAATCCGTTCAGCCCTACCACAGAAGAATGGCCTGCCGCTCAAGCCTGGGGCTCACATCCAACAACCGATCAATAGCCTCATGCTCACGATACAAGACAAGTCGGGATTCCAGAGCCCCTCACAAATCAATGCTTCCTTCTGTCTCTTATGATTTGACCACACAGGTTGATGGGAAATTGAACACACACAAACACACTGTGTTCTTATATTTTGAGAAAACAAACTAACTAACCCCGTCTAGGGGTTAAATAATGAAAGGTTTTTTTTATTTTCACGTCTTCATATAATCCGTTATCGATGAGTCAGGTCATTCTGAACCTCTCATTCAAAGGTCACCCTTCCATCGAGCGAACAGCACATCAATTTAATGAACTGCCATTAGCAGGGATAACAGCAGACTCTCACGGCAGCCCCAAAATGAGTGTACCTCCATCCAGAGGACACACTCTGCTTTTGGATTCCGACTGTCATTTTAGGATAAAGACAAGCTAATTTAGGTCGATTGATTGAAGTGACTGGGGATTAACAGGCAGCTTCTTTGTTTCCCTTTCAGGGGTCTGTAGGGGAAATAAACTGTTGATTGACTGATTGCTCTTGATTGAAGAGCTAATATAAAAAGGAGAACATGGCGTGCGCATTAAAAAATAAAAAAAACAAAATGTCTGCTAACTGTCACTTGGTTTGAGTCATTCGTCTTTCGAGAGACTTGCATATCTGTGTGTCATAAGGCATCATCCTTAAAGTGGTCCGATTGTGTTCAGGGGGGTCTAAAATGAGTGAATCTGTTGATATCCAAATCCGGACTCCTTCACAATACTTCCTATATTCAACAGTCGGCCACAACATGCAAACCCCCTGACAGGTGAAGTTATCTCATTACAATGGCATCTGTCAAGGGGTGGGATATGTCAGGCAGCAGGTGAGCAGTCAGTTCTTGAAGTCGATGTGCTGGAAGCAGGAAAAATGGGTAAGCGTAAGAATCTGAGCAACTGTGACAAGGGCCACATTGTAACGGCTAGACCATTGGGTCAGAGCATCCTCAAAACAACAGGTCTTGTGGGGTGTTACCAGTATGCAGTAGTTAGTACAGTACCTGCTAAGAGTGGTCCAAGGTAGGACAACTGGTGAACTGGCAACAGGGTCCTGGGCACCCAAGACTCCCTGATGTACATGTGGAGCGAAGGCTAGACCGTCTGGTCCAGTCCCACAGAACAGCTACAGTAGGCACAACTGCCATGAGAGAAAGGAGTCAGGACACACAGTGCATCACTGCTGGCTGTGTATGGAGCTCCTTAGCTGCAGACCGGTCAGAGTGACCAATCTGTCCTTTATTCACCACTAAAAGCATCTACAAATGGCACGTGAGTGTCAAAACTGGACCATGGAGCATTGGGTGGGCTGGCATAATGAATCACGTCTTCTTTTAGGTCATGTGGATGGACGGGTGTGTGTGCGTTGTTTACCTGAGGAAGAGATGGCATCAGGATGTACTATGGGAAAAAGGCAAGCTGGCAGACGCAGTGGGATTCTCTGGGCAATGTTCTGCTGGGAAACCTTGGGTCCTGGCATTCATCAGGATATTACTTTGACAAATAACACCAAGTTCATTTCAGACCACGTAAACATCTTCACGGCAATGGTATTCCCTGATGGCAGTGGCCTCCTTCAGCAAGATAATGGGCCCTGCCATACTGTAAAAACTGTTCTGGGAAAGTTTGAGGAACATGACAAAAAGAGTTCAAGGCTTCCAAATTCCCCAGATCTCAATCCGATTGAGCATCTGCAGGATGTTCTGCAAAAACAAGTCCAATCCATGGAGGCTCTACCTGACAAAGAATGAAAGTATCTGTTGCCAACATCTTGGTGCCACACAGTACAGGATACCTTTAGAGGTCTTGTGGAGCCCATTCTTTGATGCACTGATGCTGTTTTGGCAGCACGAGGGGGACTTACACAATATTAGGCAGGAGGGTTAGGAGCCCGTGCTGATGCACCACATGACAAGCCAACTCTGGATCCCAGATTAGGACCCAAGTGCAGCAATGCAATGGGTGACACCTCAGCACCACACTAGTTCAGATGGAGTGGAACAGTGTGCGGTATTTTTGGTGGCTGGAGTGCCAATTCTGCCACCAACCCCCAGGTTTTACCCTGCAGGTGCTGGATGCAGATTTACGTCATAACCAGGACAGGGCAATTGCAGGTTAAGGGCCTTACTCAAGTGCCCAACAAAGTAGAGTCACTTTTGGCATTTAAGGGATTCGAACCTGCAACCTCCCTAGCCTCTGAGCCACCACTCTGCCCTATATTAGTCAGGTGGTTGTAATATTGTGGCTGATTGGCGGAGGTGTCAAATATATAAACAGCAGATACTGAGAACTGCTTTAAGTATGCAATGATAGTTAGGAAGAACCTTCTCAGTAGATCAATCCAGAATCCAGATCACTAAGACAAATAATGATTTAGAGATGGCGTTCGTTCTCTTTTGTTACTTGTACATAGAGTATATACACCTAACGCATTTAGGACGTTACAAGAAGACGACAGTACCCAGAGAAAGACTCACACAAAAGCAGGGAGAACATGCAGACTCCACAAAGACGACAACAATGTGTGGCAATCAAGACTCCTAATCCTGGATTTGTGAGGCAGCAGTGCTGATCACTACTCCCAAATACTGCCCAATGAGACCTGTATTATTTAAATGATAAAAAAGAGTAAAAATTAACATAAATAAAAATGTATTCTGATGCATTAGAAAAGATTTAAACATTCATTTCTTAAGGCAGCCAGTGAGGCAGTCGTGCAGCACTAGGGGGGGGGCTTCTAGCATGTCTTACAGAGAAAGAAGTTTCGATATAAGGCTATCCTAAATAGCAGTCACGACGCCGAAGAATGGCGACCTGCCGAATGTGACTATTTCCCTGCACTCTCCACACGACTAAACCTACAGAATATTATTCCAACTACCCATTAAGAAACCCCACTTCATTTTTTGGGGTCACGGTAAGCCAGAGCCAGAGGGTTATTCCTGCAGTTCCATGGGAAACGAAGCAATCAATCCTGTGCACGACAGGATATTCAGTGACCTGGACATTTTCTTGTCTTCATCCCCTGACTTGTGCTTTTCCATCAGCTTTTCACAGAGTCGCTTGCTGTGTTCTTTTGTATTCATTGTGCAGGTTAGACCACCATACTGACTCACTACCAGTTGGCCCTTCCACATACAGGCAATGTTTATACTGCTGTTAATGGAAACCCCCAGACAGATGAACTAATTCTGTGACTTCTAAAACCAACTGGCTTCACCAGTGATGATGTGGGTGTGTTATATAAAGAAGAGCAATTATTTTGTGTTTTATGACTATGATTACATTACTAGGTTGAAGTGACTCCAATGTGCACTTTTTGCCTTAATGTGACACAAATGTGATGTTCTCAGTGCTGTGTGGACACAGAAATCTGATCTTTTGAACTCAGATCTGAGGTACTTTCATATGTGGTCCTAGATCAGATATGTAACGCATTTGTGGCCATAAAACATGAATGAGAACAGTCAGATCAGAATTCATGGCTTTTATTTGTTCGCCTGTATGCATGAGCTGAACGCTGGTGTCATCAGCCAGCACCGGCAGTGCTGCAAAGCAATAGTGGAGGAGAGTCATAACAGTCATAAACCCACTCATTTCTCGTACCCGCACATCTCTTGGTGCAGCAGTGCCAGTAATACGAAGTTCTGAGAACTTTTGGATCGCACCTCGTAGTTGCAAAACCAGCAAAAGTTAGCTTATTCAACCTAATCCTGATGAACTGTTTGCCATTCTCCAGAGCAAAATGCAATGAATACACTAGCTACTAGCATGATACCATGTGTCATCTCACAAACACAATGTTTTTTGTTGTTGGCAACACATGGACTTGGTGTTGGGCAGGGTTGTGGGGTCCAGGGGCATCTGTTGGTGAAGAAAGATTCACGGATCTTGACTTGCTGACAATGCTATGATGTTTGCAGAGTCAATGAAGGCTCTGATCGTGGCACTCGAGAGACTGAGTGTCTGGGCTTGTGAGTGTCCTGGATAAAAACCAAGATCCAGGACTTTAATGACCTCTTGGGCATGGTCATCAGCAGTGTGTCTATCTGCGGTGAGAGTAGTGACCTTCTCGAGAGGTTAACTTACCTCGGCAGTGACATTCATGTCTCTGGTGACTCTTCCTATTAAGTCAGTAGATGGATTGGGAGAGCATGGGGGGTCATGAGGTCACTGGAAAGGGGTGTATGGTGCCCCTAATATCTTTGCAAAAGATCGAAGGTCCAAGTCTTGCTCCCTGTTTTGCTATATGGTTGCGAGACATGGATGCTATCCAGTGAGCTGATATGAAGACTGGACTCCTTTGGTACTTGTGTCCCTTCAGAGAATGCCTGGGTACCGCTGGTATGACTTTATGTCGAAAGAGCGGTTACTCATGGAGTCCCGAATGAGGTACATTACCTGCATCAGTTACGGCACTACAGCCACATGGTGCGATTCCCTGAGGGTGATCCAGCTGAGGACCCGAGTTGCTGGACAACGCCAAGGGGATGCCCACGTAACAACTGGCTGTGGCAGATAGAGGGTCATTTCCAGAGAGTGGGACTGAACAGCCTGTCTGCCTGGGTGGCTGCTATCCAAGATCCCAAGCTGTTTCATCATGTGGTATTTGCGGCCACGAACTGTACCAGCGCCCTGTCCAGACCTGACCTGACGCAGATGACGTGTGCTCAGGCCACTTGTGAACCGTCAAGATGGGCAAATCCAATCTAACCAAGAATCGGAAATGAGCAATGAGGATTATAATGTGAACACAGCAAAAGAGTCTTTTAATATTGATCAGTGTCAAGCAAGCCAAATCAAATCTAATGTGACTCAATTGTTTATACTGATAAAATGTGAAAACTTCCAAGAAGGTGAACTTATTGGCACCGTAGCTCTCACTTCCAGTTACGACACTACAGATGACCCATAGTGGAATTAGGTGATTCTTAGCTGTCTGTCTCTTTTAAAACTCAGCCCCATACAGATTCTGCAAAGAAAACATTAGCAGCAATTCCTACGAGGTGACAAGTTACAATTTAGCGATGCACTGATCATTGGCATCAGATTGAAACACACAAAACCCTTTACGCCATTCACTTGTTTATTTGTTTTTTTATTCTCAGAGCACCACTCACGCAGAATCACAGCCAACAGTGGGGATGCTGAATTTCAAGCTTGACAAAATTCTCCACCCATTTAGTTTATTTTCTGGTTCAGTAAGGTGGAACATAGCAGTGTCAAGGAGAAAAATTTCTAGATGTGGCACATTCATCAACGTGTGGCAAAATCAAATTTTTCCGCCAATTGTGAGCAGCTCAGGCTGTGGACGAGGCCGTCAAACAAAAAGAGTGCGCTGCCTTGCTGGCCACCCTCAAACGGGGCACAGGGGGCTGTTCATTGATTTGACTGGCTTGGGACTTCAAGTCATCTGGGACTGTGGGGTAAAAATGTTAAGAGGCTCTAATTTTGGTATGTGGATGAAGTGATTCAACTTGGATTTGGCAGACCCCTCATTTGGCTGATATAACTTTTATTTAATACAGTGTCTAGCTACAGTATATGGATGAGACATTGGGACAGTTTAGCTATTGGACTGAATGGTCTCCCCCCGTTTGTCAAATTTCTTTTGTCAGGCGGTGTGGTGTAGTGGTCAAGGCCTGGGACTTTAGACTTCAAATCCTGATTATTGTAGGTGTCGATGGGTGACCATGACAAGCAAGTCACTTCACCTGCCTGTGCTCCAATTGGGGAAAACAACAAAAGAAATGTAACCAATTGTATCTAAAATGTTGTAAGCTGCCTTGGATAAAGGCGTCAGACAAATAAGTAAACGGTAATAATCGATAATGACCACTGTCTCAAAGACATTTTGCCAAAACAAGCACAGTCCAACGTCTTACCGGTACAGTTTTGGCAGAAGCAGATAATGTGATCTGCACAGGGCCACTACGCGGCCTTACGACTTACAGTCCTGTTCCTTATCCACTATGCCACACTGCTGTTTGATCAGCTGTCCTGTGCCCCAGGAACATCTGCTACAGAAATTTCACAAATGTAACCAGGTGAAGAGAAGGTCTCACTGGCCTTAAATGACATGGGGTGTCCCTTGTCTGACTCCCCTCTTGCTACATGTCCCTCTGTAAAACAATAACGTGTAAGTTTAGGAAGTAAGAGTCCTGCTGCTTCAGCATGGCCTTAAAGGCCACAGTTAAATGTCAGTACAGCGTTGTAAGCTCCAGCTTATCAGATAAGAGCATATTGTCATGAACTAGGTAGATCCGTCCAAAGAACACTTCCAAAAATGTCTACTAAAGGGGGAAATCCTGTCAAAAACCGCAGTCAGACAAAAAAGGGCCCCGTAGAATCTTAATAGAATAAACGACTTATTCTTCATGTAAAATGTTCTTCAATAACACTGAAGCTCTGTGGAGTACAAGGGCAATAAGATTTGCTCGAAACAATAAGGCAATCCAGAACAACCAAAAGTAAATCCCAAGAACAATGCAGAACGAAATGTCAAAAATCCGGTAACCACAAAGCACATGGAATTCACAAAATTCCACAAAAGGCACAAGAACTCACCACTCCTAAGTGCATTCAGAATGAAGCACCGGGAATTGTGGAAGACCCTCCCTCTTGATTTAAAGGGCAGAAAATGGCAGTGAATGACAGCAAATGGCTGGTGGCCCTGGATCTTGGGGGACCACCCACAAAACACAAGGACCATAACAAAGACAACTTATATGCATAGACAAAATAAAGAATGGTGCACATAATTAGTATAACAAAGAATCAAGAATGAAGAAAAGAGACATAAAACAGGAATTTGAACCCAAGCCAGTGGAGGAACCCATATGTGATATTGATGTTTAGATCTTTGCCTTCAAATATAACATTCCTTTCACAAACATGTACAGATACTTAGAGGCCATTGTGACTTGAACTGGACTGATAAACCAACATGACTCGAATGAAAACTGATAAGGCCATTCCTTGTCCTGATGACAGAGAAGAGTGCCTGCGCAGTGTAGGCTTAGATGGACTGTGATAGTTCATGCGCACTCCTGAGCAGGTTTTCATCAAAGACTTCTCGGTATGTGTCTGTGTTCATCCTTCCCTCAATTCTGACCTGTCTCTGTGTTCCTGCTGCTGAGGTGCACCACCATAGCATGACGTTGCCACCACCCTGCTTCACCAGAGGGGTGGTATTATACAGGTGATGAGCAGTGTATGTTCTTCATGAGACATTGTGCTTGGAGTTCTACCCAAACAGATCAAGTTTTGTCTCATCAGACCAGAGAATTTTTTTTCTCGTGCTCTCAGAGTCCAAGCGGTCTGTCATGGGACTTTTACTCAAGTGGCATTCGTCTAGTGACTGTGCCATAAATATCTGATTGATGGTTTGTTGCACAGATGCTCAGACGGGTCTCAGCATCTCAGCAGAGGACTTCTGATGCTCGGTCAGAGTGAATATTGGGTTCTTGGCCATCTCCCTGACCAAGGCCTTACTTGCTTAGTTACTCAGTTTGGCCAACAGCCAACTCTAGAAGGAGACTTAGTGCTTCCAAACTTCTTCCATTTCACAATTATTGAGGCCACTGTGTTATTAGGAACACTCAAAGCTTTAGGAATTTTTTCATCTCTTTGCCCAGATCTACACCACACCTCAGTTTGATCATGGAGGTGTACAGAAAGTTCCTTGGACTTCGTGGCTTGGTGTTTGTCCTGTGATGCTGTGTGGATTGTAGGACCTCCTAGACAGAGGTGTGTGCCGTTCTAAGTGATGTTAAGTCAATTCAGTTTGCCAAGGTGGGCTCCAATCAAGTTCTAGACACTTCTGATGGAGACTTAAAGCAAACAGAATGCCACAGACCTCAATATGCAGTGTCACAGCAAAGGATTTGAATACTTACATAAATTAGAGATTTCAGGTTTTTATATTTGAAAACCTCTCTGAAATCATGTCTTCAGCTTGTCATTATGGGTTATTGAGTGAAAATTGATGGGCAAAAATTACAAATGTATCCATAGATAATCTAAAGCAAAATAAGGTTTGCAGGATGTGGAGGAACCTGAATTCTTTCTCAGTGCTCTGCACGTAACAGCTTATGAGAGAAGGTGAGGCACAGTATGATGAATAAACACGAGGAAGTTCCCTGACAAATGTGTGCAATATCGTGCCAGAATGGGACTGTGAATGTGAGCAGGAAAGCAAACCTGAACAGCGATGAGAATGTGGGGGCAAGAAGGACATACATATTACGAGGGGGAGTCAAGCTAAAGTTAGAAAATGGGATTTATTAGAAAATGGAACGAACCTTAACAAAACTGCTCATGTCACTTCTCAATGTAGTCTCCACCGTTCTCAATGCCCTTGTGCCACCTGCCTGGAAGTGCCTGAATTCCAGAATAGTAAAAGGTTTTGCCTCGTCCTTGCAACCACTTGTGTACCGCTTTCTTCACGGTATCATCTTTCTTGAATTGATGACCACCCAGATGTTTCTTTAGTGATTCAAAAAGGTGGAAGTCACACGGTGACAAATCTGGTGAATAAGGAGGATGTGGCAATTCATCAAACTTTAGTTTCCAAGCCTTGGTGTTCTTAGCGAGTGTGTGGGCAGGCGGGGTGGGCATTGTCTTGTCCTTGAGACAGCAGTCCCCACCGCTTGGATCGAATAGCAGGCTTCATATTGGTCTCCAGCAGGTCACAGTAACTTGCATTAGTGACTGTAGTACCCCTCGGTATGTAGCGTTCGACAATAACTCGGGTGCACAAGTACTTGTGAGGACAACACAAAACCTTTTATTCTGCTGGAATCCAAGAACTTCCAGGCAGATGGCACAAGTGCATTGAGAAGGGTGGAGACTACATTGAGAAATGACATGAGCAGTTTTGCTAAGGTTTGTTCCATTTTCTAATAAATCCCATTTTCTAACTAGCATGACTCCCCCTTGGGCATGATATATATCTACTATATAATAGTAATAAACTGGGGGGTAGGCTGGTGCCCTGCTTAGGGTTTGTTTCCTGCCTTGCACCCTGTGTTGGATGGGATTGGTTCCAGCAGACCTCTGTGACCCTGTAGTTAGGATATAGCGGGATGGATGAATAATAGTAATAAAACATTGACCTCCTTAGCGTTAGACCTGAGCATCATACGGGCTGTGAAAACAGTGCTAAAAGAATTAGTCCCGGGTGTCACTTGGGCAACGGTAGAGATGCATCTCGTGTAAGCGTTAGACCCGAGGATATAAAAATGCTGTCAGCATTAGTCCTCAGTATAGGTAAGTCTTACATAAGCATCAGGCCCAAGAATTATTTGGGCTGTAAAAATGCTACCTACGTTAGTCGTGAGTGTTACTTAGGCAGCGGTATAGGAGTGTCTTACGTAAGCATCAGGCCTGAGCATTACCCAGGCAACAGAGTAGATGTGTCTTCTCCTAGCTTCATAATGGTGTCTCATAAGAAACGTTTTTCAGCAGCCAGGGTCTTGTAAACTCTTGACTGTGATACGAGCAGTGGTGTTGAGGAGCCTCTCATCAGCAGTGATGACAAAGTGAATCAGGCAGTGAAAATGAAAGCGATTCTGACGAATCTGAAAGTGACGCTCACTCACGTTTGGGTTTCTGTTGACCCCGCTTCAAATAAACCAGCACCATTTCATTTTGATTTTGTGGGGAAGCCAGGAATAGAAGTGAATATTGACAGCCAAGATCTACTTACTTACCTGAAGTTATTTCTTGATGATGATGTGATTGAAAGAACTGTTGCTGAGATGATGTTGATGGGTAATTGACCGTACACCTAAGCAGTTTTCAAGTCCAAACAGATGGGAACTGGTAGCTACTAATGATATTTGGTATCAGCATCATCATCATCATTATTATTACTCATTTCACCTTCTTCTTCTTCTTATTTTTATTCTATTATTACTATTAGCATCACCATCATTAATATTATTATTACTCATTTCATGTTCTTATTATTTATCATC
Source organism: Polypterus senegalus (assembly GCF_016835505.1). Classification (NCBI taxonomy): domain Eukaryota; kingdom Metazoa; phylum Chordata; class Cladistia; order Polypteriformes; family Polypteridae; genus Polypterus; species Polypterus senegalus. The sequence goes on along the minus strand of NC_053170.1, from coordinate 28,206,098 downwards.
ATTATTATTATTACTATTTGTATCATTATTATACTTTTTATAGTTCTGACTTTGTAGTTTTATTTTTTTGCACGATTTACAGAAGAAAGATAAGATTTAATAAAAATGTCATTTTTCAAGCCATAAAATGCAACACTTTTCACGTTTTTTTGAGTAAAAATGTAACGCTAAGGAGGTTAAGGTCTGTGTGTGTCCAGTCTCTCAGAGCAATCTGATTGGTCACTTTGGCTTTGGTGACACGACTGAAACAGGAAGTGAAATGCCAATGTGAGACACACGAGGAGGAGTAAAGGCACAGGATGCATGCTGACAGCGTCGCCTTCAAGGATGGGAAGTAAAAAAGTGGACAGCAAGTAAGAAAGGCGCCTCGAAAATGACAACAGAGTGTGAGCAGCAAACGACATGAGAATGCAGTCGTGAAAGGGAGCGTCACTCAAGGGATGTTCAGACACACGTGAATACCGAGGAAAGGCACTGAAGGAACACGTCAGGCCAGAGAGCAAATATTTTTACATTTTTCTATTACCTGTCAGGTAGCATGGCCTATTGTATTATAAATTGTTTGAACATATAAAGTATTTCACGAAAAGCCAGCAAAGGGCAGAATGTGGCTTGACCACCACATGTACTCCCCCATCGGTGCTGGTGTGCCACGGCATTCTTTATCGGATTATGTGCACCGGGCCTTTGCTGAAGTTTAGATTCTCGTCTCATTAGACAGGCATGCCGTTTATTCTCTTGCTACACGGTCGCCTTTGTCAGAGTGTGCTGGGGGTCGGATTTGTGACAGGGGGCTTCGTCAAGTGCTTCTAGCCTTCTAGTTGTGACGCAGCACAGTCTGCTCTAAATTTCCCCCTGTCTGCTTTTTTCTTTAGTCTTTTATTTATGTGTCAAATCCATTTACTTTAACAAAAAAGCTATACTGCCCAAAACGCCACAAGCTGCAAGTGCAAGCTAGTCCAGTGCTATTAGTCAAATATTTTAAAAGGAGCAATAGCCAGCATTTCAAAGCTGCACTAACAGAAGGTCTGCATCACCGCCAACAACAGAAGCTGTCAGTCTGAGGCGTTCCTTGTCATTTTTATCTGCAGCGTGAGCTGAGCAGAACAGACGTCAGGGAGCTGTGCAAAGGCAATAAAGCCCATTGAAAAATGCTGGGAATGGGAGCCAGATGTTAGTAGAAAATTAAAGACACAAGAAAAGAATGGATAATAGTGCCATTTGCATACGCTGAAGAGTTACAAAAATAAACAAGATGAGGAAAACAGAGCTTGTCAACAGAGTGGAGGAATCCCCTGGCAACAAAGACTGACAATGGGGTTTTCTACTGTTCCATCGGAGTGACCCTCTGACCTCAGAAAGCAAAGAAAGAGCAGCAATCAATTAAACAGAAAGCGTAAAGAAAACTGTTTAAAGAGAATCAGACACAAGCTCACAAAGTCGGGGTAGCAACCAGAAGGTTAAGAAGGTGGGTTAAAGAGGCAGAGAGAAGGTTTCTAAAGAGACTTCCTGGGCTTATTCTTCATGACGGTGTGAGGGGCTTGGCAAGACCTCCAAGTCGAGCAGCTGTGTCACTGGATTACAAGTAGTCAGTAGAAAACATCCTCATTTCACAGGGAAAGTTTCCAAACCAGGACTGAAATCGAGATTTCTGGATCTGCGTGGCACAATTACTAACCACTGTGACGCCGTTGATCAGTCACGCTTTTACATCTGTCAGGCTCGAGGCCAGGGGTGTCAAATTCCGGAGTGGTGGCTCTGAGGCTGGGGATCTGCAATGGCAATTGGAAGGTTGGCGGTTCGAATCCTGTAAATGCCAAAAAGTGATTCTGCTCTGTTGAGCCCTTGAGCAAGGCTCTTAACCTGCAATTGCTGAGCGCTTTGAGTAGTGAGAAAAGTGCTATATAAATGCAAAATAATTACTTAAAGAATTAAATTATAATTAATTATAAATTTCGATTCTGGAGGAATGCAGTTGCTGCTGGGTTTCATTCCAGCCACTTTCTTAATTAGTGACCACTTTCTGCTGTTAATGGAACACACGTCTTTTGCCTTCATTTTAAATGTCTTGACTCTTAAGATTCATAGCCTGCAGTTGTTTCAGTTTTTCTTAACTAGTAGACAAATTTAATGAGATGCAAGGTCGGGGTAACCAGCTAACTCAGTGGTCCCAAACTCAGATTCCTAACCAAGTTCTCAAGTAGAATCTTCTTCATAATCAGCAAATTCTTAAACTCCAGCAGTAACAGGGACTACTAAGGAGGTACTGAGGGATATGGAAAATGTAGAGGGAGAAGTGCTGCAAAGATTAAATAGGCTGAAATCAAACAAATCACCAGGAGAACACTTATCCTCAAGTGCTTAAGGAGGTTAGTGAGTGAGTGCACATCTAAACCCCTGGTGCATACTCTTCAAAAGTCACCGCACACTGGGGAAATTCTAAGGGACCGGAAAAAAGCAAATATCATATGAAAAGAGAGATCAGGAAGATCCAAGTAACTGTAGGCCAGCACTGTTAACGTGCATCACAGGGAAATTAATGGAGGGAATTATTAAGGAGAGGGTTGAGAAACACATAGCAAGAACAGTCAGCATGGGTTCAAAAGAGAGAGGTTGTGTTTTACTAACATGCTGGAATTCTATGAGGAAACAACAAAAGGGTTGGACCAGAGTGCAGCATATCATATTATTCATCTTCACGTTCAGAAAGCAGTTGATAAGGTGCCATGTGAGAGGTTGGGCATCAAACTAAAAGAAGTGGGAGTTCAGGGCTAAAACACAGGAAGTAGAGGGTGATGGTGCAATGAGCCTTGTCAGAATCAGGAGAAGTTATGAGTGGTACCCTTCAGGGTTAGTGCTAGTCCTGCGGCTATTTTTAATATCTCTATGTATATAACACCCAATGTCTGTCTGTCTGTTTGACTTTTCTGTACACGAGAGAACTACGTAACGGATTTAGATTGGGCTTCTTTCCATAATTTGCTTGAACCTTCCGGTTGATTTTGCGACTTCTGTCATTGCGCTAAGTATCATAGTTCACTTGCAGCAGCAATTTATTCACGCTAATCCAAGACAGAGGCCGTGGGCTGAAAGGAGAGGAAATCGTGACGTCAGGAGTGGGGTCCTCCTCACTCACGAGCCAGCCTCCATTCGAATCACTCTACCTCTGCGTTTTGGAGCGAATTTTGCCTCCACTTAGCTAGCGATACATGTTTGTTTAATGATTTTTAAAGTCTGTTCTGTTATACTACCACGCAAGTGGAGTCACAGGAGATAGCTAGTATATTATAAATGATCTACAGAGTAATATAAATAACAAGCTGGCTACGTTTGCAAATGATACCAAGATAGGTGAATTGGCAAAGTACAATGAATCAATACAGAGGGACTTGGACAGAATGCAGGCTTGGACATAATTGTAACAGCAAATGTGAAGTATTACATGTAGGGAGTAAAAACGTTAGGTTTGAAAACACAATGGAATGTCTGAAAATCGAGAGTACATCTTAAGAGAAGGATTTTGGAGTCGTAGTGATTCAAATGCTAGACAGTGTTCAGAAGCCATTAAGAAGGCTAAAAGCATGTCAGGTTATATAGCGCCTTGATGTGTGGAGTACAAGTCCAAGGAGGTTCTGCTCAAGCTTTATAACACACTGATGAGGCCTCATCTATAGTACTATGTGTGGCTTTGGTTTCCAGGCTACAAAAAGGACACAGCAACGCTAGAAAAGGTCCAGAGAAGAGCGACTGGGCTGATTCCAGCACTACAGGGGATGAGTTATGAGGAGAGATTAAAAGAGCTGAGCATTTAAGGTTTAGGCAAAAGAAGATTAAGAGGAGACATGACTGAAGTGTTTAAAATTATGAAGAGAATTAGTAGAGTGGATCGAGACTGTTATTTTAAAATGAGTTCATCAAGAACACAGGGACACAGTTGGAAATTTGTTAAGGGTAAATTTCACACACAACCAACATGAGAAGTTTTCTTCACACAGGGGACTATAGACACACGGAGTAAGTTTAACCAGGTACAATGGTGGACAGTCAGACTTTAGGGACATTTTAAACTCGAATTTATGTTTTGGACAAATTAGGTGGATAAGATTGGCAAGTTTTGTTAGGCTGGATGGCCTGTTCTCATCAATATTATTCTAATGTTTTAATGATCTAATGCTATTTCTTTCTGTGACTTCCAAGTCCTCTCATACTACCACACCAGGCATTTCCAAAACTGTTCATTTTCTTGTATGATGGACATAGGGGTTTCAAGTGGGATTTAGTTAGCTGGTCGGCTGTTGACTCGCTTTACATCTCATTTGTGTTTGGATGCTGGTTAAGAAAAAAACGACATTGAGGGTGGTGATTCTAAAAAATAAGTCAATTAAACCCTACTAGGAGAAGTAATTGGATACTAAATAAGAAAGTGGCTGGAATTAAAACTGCAGCCAATGTGGACCCCCAAAAGCTCAGTTTGACACCACTGATCTAGATCAGGAGGTCCTGGAGGGGTGCAGTGGCTGCAGGTTTTTATTGCAATTCAGTTTTTTAACAACACGTCAGTCCTTGCTGTTCAAGCACTTATTCCTCAAGTCACACTTTCAGGCCTCATTTCAGTTGTCTCTCGTTAACACCACCCCACCGTTAATGGCTTCTTTTAGTCTTAAAAAGCTGCATTCCCTGTTTTAACAGCACCTAAAATGACTTGTTTCCATTTACACCTGTGAGGATTCACCATGAACTACATGGTGTAACAAAATATTTGGAAGGAAACTGAAAAGAAAAAGTGAAGGACTGAGAAGTAGTCCTCCACTTCATGATACAATATAAGTTGGATGCTATCTTTGGAAAGGAAAAAAGTCTATGACATAAAAATGAAATGACACGGGGAATGAAAACACTAACTACTACAAACAAGTCATAAATTTAAATCAGATCTGTTATTGGGAAGGACTGGTTTTGTAGAATCTTGGTCTGGTCCAGGGGTGGGCAACATCGGTCCTGGAGAGCCGCAGTGGCTGCAGGTTTTCATTCCGACCAAATTGTTTAATTAGAAACCAATCCTTGCCAATCTCAGACCTTATTTAATTGTATGGCTTGTTAGTCTGCAATGTTATTCTCTCATAGCGCAGATTATTTTCCTTTCCAAGAATATCATCCAAATGATTTGAAGCCTAAAATGGATAATTTTCAGTCTGTCACATTTTCTCTTACGTTTTTATTAAACTAAACAGTGCATGAGGAATCCATGCAGTTGTGAATGGAAAGAAGCTAGATGGAGAACTGCTGGCTCCTTTGTCATTTGATTCTAAAAACTAATAAGGAGCCATGAAACACAACAAATTAATTGTATGCTGTTGAGGACTGAAATAAGCAACTAAAAGTGGGGAACCTTAACAAGCGAGACCACTAAAATGAAACATCAACATGTCACTTGAGCAATAAGTGCTTCACTGACTTGTCATTAAGAAACTGCATGGAACAAAAATCGGCAGCCAGTGCAGCCCTGCAGGACCGACTCTACCCACCCCGGGTTAGGGGTATCCCATACTGCTATAAGCATCAATGATATTGCAGAATATATATCTAATGATAGATAGATAGATAGATAGATAGATAGATAGATAGATAGATAGATAGATAGATAGATAGATAGATAGAGACACTATATGATAGATAGATAGATAGATAGATAGATAGATAGATAGATAGATAGATAGATAGATAGATATGAAAGGCACTATATAAGGCAATTTTCTTTACATATTTTAAATGGACCTTAATTCAATTAAATTACAATTACAAACATTTTCACAGACACCAATATATATAGCATATATACAACATTTACACCTTTCATGCTTTTCTACACACATTTAACCATTTTCTTTATAGTGTTAAACATTATTTATACACTAGATTTTTTTTAAATATGTCTATCTGATTAGTAAGTCCATCCATCCATCTGTCTGTCCATTTTCTAAACCCGCGTATTCAGAACAGAGGCTCATGGGGAAGCTGGAGCATCAGCCGCAATGCAGTAACAATCCCTGGATAGCTGTCATTCCATCAAGTGGTGAGCGCACATACATGCACACACACACACACACACACACACACACACACACATGCACACTAGGATTGCCAATTCACGTAACCTGCGTGTCTTTGGACTGTGGGCACCCGGAAAATACCCACGCAGACAGAGGGTGCGACTTCAACTCCAGTCTCCTTGTTGTGAGGCAGCAGCACTACCACTATGCCAACATGCCATCCTACTAAGTTTATAATATGAAATTCAACCTTCGCTCTGCTATGAATAATAAAGATAATACATTTAATATATATAGCGCCTTTTCCATGCTCAAATTGCTTAACAGAAGTTCAGAAAGAACAACAGGGCATAACATCAGATACAAATAATATCTGTATAAAACACTACACTACAGATAAATACAGGAAACACAAAGCACTAAAACAGAATAAAGGCAGAATAAATAGAAAAGACTGCAGGAAAACTCTGAACAACTAACACAACTGATGAGACAATGGGCTCCTGGACAGAGAGGGTAAACTGAACGAAAGCACAGAATGTCAGGGTCTGTCCCAAGTTGTTGTTTTTGACAGACTGAATTGAGTCAGCTGATCCCGTTAATTGGGGAAGGGCGTTCCAAAGTCTGGGGGGCTACACAGCTGGAAGGCCCCGTCACCCAAACATGAATAAACTAGTGTCTCTGCTTAGTCCATATTTCTCATCGATATGAAGATAAGAGGTTTATTTTCCACTCTCGATGTCTCTAGCCAATGCAGCAGTGGTGTTGCTACCTTAGGACCAACCAACTCTGTTCGGCTAATTTTCCATCTCTTGACTTCCTTAATTCTATTTTAACTCTTTCCTGCTCTCTTCTCTTCTTCACACCCGACCAGTTCCCAGGCCGTCTGCAGAAACCCCCCGACTTCTTTTCGCTCTAACAGTAGATATCGGAATATGGCACAGCATCCTGAGCCTTGCAGCCACCCCAACTTCCTCAACTTGGCAGACATTTGCAGGTAGCACTAGCGCAACAGGCACATGGACGGTTTGTCCAGCCATCTTGCTGACGCTTCAGTGCTCAATTCCTGGAACTAGCGCCCTCTAGTGGTAACCAGGCATCCGCACAGGCTGCAGTGAGCTCTCAGTCTTTCTTCCTTTGTGAGCCTCGACCTGCCATCCTGCACAAAGACACCTGTGACAGGTTAGGAAAGCAAATCTCATAATGGTGGTTGATTCATTTCTAAGTGGATGAACAGGACATGTTTTGATGCGGTAAGCATGATCTTTCGACACCCTACTGGGCTATTTAAATTTGGAGGAGAACGTTGACGTTTTTCGCCTCTTGCGCACCAACATGGGATGTGCACGTCTCATCCATAATGATGCTCCATAATTGGCCAATTAGACGCAACTGTTTGCACTCAGGATTACAGAGCGGCACGCATGAAGCATGATAATAAGGTGGTAATGAGGCTTTAGCAGAGCTCCCAAATTAGTGGAAACGGAGGCTGCGTAGACACCCTTGATCTCTGAGACATGGTGATGAACAGCAAGCAAGACAGAAGACGATAAAGGAGCAGGAAAAGGCGGAAACAAGTAGGAGACTGTCCATCAAGCTCTAGCAAATAATGAGCAGCTGGTTGGCACCCCGTCCACTGACATTGTGAATCTCTTGGTTAAAATCGACTCCTGAAAGAGAGCATGGATGGTCTTTTTTTTCTTTTATCCGAACACCTCAAATAACAAAAGGAAAACTTCAGCTGAGTAGGTAGGAGGCCATGAAGAAGAGGGGAACTGAGCCATACTGGACCATGAGCCACACTGGTCAGGGGGGAAAACTAAATCAGATGATCAGATAGTTCAGAAAGTGGAGATTAAGAGATGACATGACTGAAGTGTTTATAATTATGAAAGGAATTAGCACAGTGGATCCTGTCTGTTACTTTAAAATGTGTTCAACAAGAACAGCTGGGAACTTGTTACAGGTAAATGTTGCATAAAGGTTAGAAAGTTTGCTTCCCTGAGAGAATCCCAAATTACCAACTTGTGTGGTGGGCAGCAGGATTTTAAAAGACCCTCAGAACTAGACCTGATTTTATTTTGGACAAATTAGGCGAAGAGGTTTCATAAACTTTGAAGGATTATACTGTATCTCTCGGCTATCTTGAGAACTTCTGGTAATTCTAGGAAGAGCTGGAATGTGTAACAGCGGACTGGGAAATCTGGGGGTTGACCTGCTGCCACCATCACATCTCACCAGGAAAAGTGGTTTCTGAAAATGTGATGAGATGAGAAAACAACGAGATTAACTGACTGGTTGTTTCCTTTAGAAGCAAAAGCTCCCTAACGAGGTCAAAAATTAACGATTGGGATTGCAGACCCACCACACTTCTACCTGTGTGTGTGGGGAGTTACCCTCATATCTATCTATCTATCTATCTATATATTATATAGTGCCTTTCAATCTATTATGCAGTGTCTTTCAGATCTATCTATCTATTATATAGTGCCTTTCAGATCTATTTATCTATCGATTTATCTATATAATAAATATTAATAATAATAATTCTTTGCATTTATATAGCACTTTTCTCACTACTCAAAACGCTCAGCAATTGCAGGTTAAGGGCCTTGCTTAAGACAGGGTTAACATTAATGGTACTGCTATGTATATACTTACATACAATTTTTGTGGACAATTTATGTGCCATATATGGTACATGTGTTGAACATGATGGCGAACAGGTTAAGACATTCCTGTAAATCATCTTGCACATACGAAGTATGTTTTGTGAATAAATTGTTTAACATAATTTTGATTCACCCTGTATTATATAGTGCCTTTCATTCTATTATATAGTGTCTTTCAGACCTATCTATCTATTATATAGTGCCTTTCAGATCTATCTATATATATTTATTATATAGTGCTTTTCATTCTATTATATAGTGCCTTTCAGACCTATCTATCTATATATTATATAGTACCTTTCATTCTATTATATAGTGTCTTTCAGATCTATCTATCTATTATATAGTGTCTTTCAAATCTGTCTGTCTGTCTGTCTATCTATATATTATATACTGCCTTTCATTCTATTATATAGTGCCTTTCAGAACTATCTTCCTATCAGTCCTCTTTATCTGTGTGAGAGGTTGCCTGGTATAACAAGGGTTAGTAGAGTAGCATGGGACAGGACAGAGGAAGGTCTCCTAAAGATGCACCGATAAAAGAAGTGCCCAAGCTGGTAAATAATAAGCTCCACTACAAATTAGTGTGATATAACAGGTCTGTTAAACATTTGTAATTCTGTTTGATATTAAGGGGGTCCTTAGGAAGGAAATTCTTCTAAGGCCTTCAAGGAAAGAAGGAAGTTAGGGGGGGCAGACACATCACTGCAGAGGCTCTTTATATTGGGACACATGAGTTGTATGTCATACTAAAATGGGCAAGGAGATCAAAAGCTGGCATGGAATCTTTTTCTTCTTTACGGAAGTGGGGCTCAGGGGACTTTGGCCTGGCAGTGAGCACGGTGGCCTGGTGGCTCGGTGTATTAAACAGGACGTTCCCTCCCAGGTCTGGCTGTGGCTCTCAGTGAGTGTGTTTAGGCCCAACAAAAGATAACGAAGTTATAATGAAGGAGCACAATTTCTGTTTTTTCAGCAGCTCCACTACATCCACACCTCTGCCATTAGACCACTGCCAAGAAGTGAAAGAGCTTGCGGGTTGTGGTTTAGTTGTCCCAGACAGGAAGGCTGCACTGAGACGATGCCAGTCTGAGATGAGGACTCGCTTAGTCACAGTGGAGCAGTCAGGTTTTGTCCACTTGTATCATCCCTTTCCCTGATCCCATCTCTCTTTACCTGTGTGTTCAGCCACATACTACAACGATATTTCATACTTAAGCTGAAGTTGACATTTCATAACAAAATACATCAATACATTGGCAGGCAGTGAGACATATTGGTTAAGGCTTTGGATTTCAAACCCTGAGGTTGTGGACTCAAATCCCAATACCGACACTGTGTGGCCGTGAACAAGTCACTTCACCAGCCTGTGCTTCAATTAGAAAAACAAAAGTAATGGAACCAACTGTATCATAAATGTTGAAAGTTGCCATGGATGATGTAGTTTGCCAAATAATAAGTGATAATCAATCTGCTGTGGACCACCGGGGGGCATCCCAGACACAACAGACGCAGAGCTCAGTCTTGCCACACAACACACGTTTATTTTAAGTGGGGAAGAGCACAGTCCAAGCACCAAATGGCATAGATAAGCACAGCCCTCTCTTCTTCTCTCTCTTTTCTTTCTCTCTGTTTGCCTCCACTCCTCCTCAGCAAGCTTCGCCCTCCATCTCCCAACTCTGGCTCCCTGAGTAGTGGTGGCCGGCTCCTTTTATAGGGTACCCAGAAGTGCTCCAGGTGTCTGGTGATCTTCTTCTGGCAGCACTTCTGGGCCTGGCAAAAGCCCAAAGTAGTAGGACTGTGTAGACTCAGCAGCACCCTACTGGCGGCACCCATAGAACCCAACAGGGTGGCGTCAAACTCCAGATCCCAGCATGCCCTGCGGGAATCCATGGTGCTATAGCAACCCCAGAGGCTTACGTCTATGCCTCCCGGGGGAGATAAAGCCCTGAAGACACTGTCTCCATTATACAGGCATCCCGGCCAGGCCATCTGCCACACTGCCTAAATGTTCTAGATATAGCATCTTTCACAGGGACCTTCAGGATGGTGTTGCAGTGTCTCGTTTTGTATAAGCAAAACATTAAAAAAATAGGATTAGCTAAAAGAGAAACTGCAAGGAAGGCCAAGATTATCAGAATCTCTAAAGAGGTGTAAAAAGAGCATTCACAGCGGCACAGGCCTCGCAGGCAAAGGACAACAGAAGATTAAATGGCAAACCCAGAACAGACTTCTAATGAACCTTGCTAGCACACATTCAGAGCAAATCTCAGGATGTAATGCAGTCAAACAAAGAGAAACCATATTTAAAAGAGGATTATTTGAGAAAACAAGATTAAAGAATGCGCCGTGTCCCCGATCCGAAGGTGATAAGCTGGCTGCCATCTGAAGGCGCGCGCTGCTCAGGCCAACCAAGGATGGCGGTGTTTGAAAACGAATGCAGCAGACCAGAACCTGAATATGACCAAATATCTGCCTCATTGAGGAAAAGCGGGCCCCCCCCAGCCCCCCCGTCACTAACCAAAATGAGATTCTGCAGGCTGACAAATCATTATTAAACAAATAAATCGAGGCTGACTCCTTTGAAAGCCAAGCCACGCATCTAAAAGATTCAGAGAAGCTCTCCTTGGATGGGTTTAGAGATGAAATCAGGGAGACTGTTCCAGCTTTCTGCTCTTTTAGAGATTAAACTCGGCCTTCTTGTCATTTTTATTCATCCATCCACCCTCTGAATCTACTTAGTCTGTTGCAGGCTTGCAGGACGGCCATCCCATCCTTCTTTATTCTGTTTGCAGTGCCTGGAAAAAGTGTTCACACCCTTGGAACAACTTTGAATCACGGCGGAGTTACAGTAATTTGGCTTTGACTCTATAGATAGATAGATAGATAGATAGATAGATAGATAGATAGATAGATAGATAGATAGATAGATAGATAGATAGATAGAAAAGGCACTATATGATAGATAGATAGATAGATAGATAGATAGATAGATAGATAGATAGATAGATAGATAGATAGATAGATAGTGTCAGAGGTGGCTGGGGTGGCGACCCGGCCGGGACGTCCAGGAGGACCGGAGGAGGGCTTGCGCTTTCCCCAGACCATCTGGGGGCGACCGCCTTGGTTCCTTTGGGGGCCACGGGTACAGACCCTACAGGGTGGAGCTTCAAGGCTCCGGGCGCCCCCATGCCTTTGGAGCCCTGGACCTCAGCATTTCCGCCACACCAGGAAGTGCTGAGGGGAAGAGGAGCAGGGACACCTGGACTGCTTCCGGGGATGCAGCCGGTACTTCTGCCACACAGGGGTGTGTCCGTGGAAGATTGCCAGGAACCCACCTGGAGCACATCCGGGTGATAATAAAAGGGGCCGCCTTCCTTCATTTGGGGCTGGAGTCGGGTGGAAGAAGGACTAAGCAGGAGAGGAGAGTGTGGAGGTGGCCCGAAGAAAGGCATTGTGTGTGTAGCCAGGACTTTGGAGGGTTTGTGTGTGCACTTTAATAACTTGTAAATAGTATAGTAATTAAACGTGTGGTGGATGAAAAACAACATGTCTGCCTGTCTGTGCCCGGGTAACGTTCACAATAGATAGATACTTTATTAATCCCAAGGGGAAATTCACATAATCCAGCAGCAGCATACTGATACAAAAACAATATTAAATTAAAAAGTAATAAAAAAATAAAAACAGACAATAACTATGAATAATGTTAACGTTTACCCCACGGGTGGAACTATGGGGGCTGAACGATCTCCTCAGTCTGTCAGTGGAGCAGGACAGTGACAGCAGTCTGACTCTGAAGCTGCTCCTCTGTCTGGAGATGATCCTGTTCAGTGGATGCAGTGGATTCTTCATGATTGACAGGAGTCTGCTCAGTGCCCGTCGCTCTGCCACGGATGTCAACCTGTCCAGCTCCGTGCCTACAATAGAGCCTGCCTTCCTCACCAGTTTGTCCAGGCGTGCTGCCTCCCCAGCACATCACCGCGTAGAAGAGGGCACTCGCCACAACTGTCTGCTAGAACATTTGCAGCATCTTATTGCAGATGTTGAAGGATGCCAGTCTTCTAAGGAAGTATAGTCGGCTCTGACCTTTCTTGCACAGAGCATCAGTATTGGCAGTCCAGTCCAATTTGTCATCCAGCTGCACTCCCAGGTATTTATAGGTCTGCACCCTCTGCACACAGTCACCTCTGATGATCACGGGGTCCATGAGGGGCCTGGGCCTCCTAAAATCCACCACCAGCTCCTTGGTCTTGCTGGTGTTCAGGTGTATAATGTGTGTTAATGTCAAAGGAAGAACAGATCTCTGTAAAGTGGTCTAAATTAATAACAAACATAAAACACAACATCATCGGGTGGATAATATGACGCCCCTAAATCATAGGAAGAAGTCATAGGAATAGATGGATTGGAAGAGCATGCAGTCGCTAGTTTGTGGCACTCCCAATATCTCTGCAAAAGGATGAAGGTCCAAGGTTTAGAGTCCTGGCACTTCCTGTCTTCCTATATGGTTGCGAGACATGGACGCTACCCAGTGACCTGAGACGAAGACTGGACTCCTTTGGTACTGCGTCTCTTCAGAGAATCATTGGTTTGACTTTGTGTTGAAAGAGCGGTTGTTCATGGAGTCCTGAATGAGGCACATTGCCTGCATTGTGTGGGAACATCAGTTAAGGCACTATGGCCATGTGGTGTGATACCCCGAGAGTGATCCGACTCGCATTGTTGAGGAGCCGAGTGGCAGGACCATGGGGTTGTACAGGATTACATCAAGGTCACACAAGGCTATGCCTGTGTATGTGCTGAGAATGCAATGTAAGTTACCATACCAGTTCATTAGAATGGGCACCACCAGGGGGCGCTACACCATACTGGGTACACGGGCTGAGAAAACCACCGTTAAAAACGACGCATTTGATATGTCTTGGCTGGAGGCTGTGAGGAGGCACGTGGGTGAAAGGCAGGCAATCCTGCAGAGTCCAACAGCCTGCTGGTTCCAGTTTGGACTTACAGCCGTGCTTGGTCTGCAGAGTGAGATGCTGTTCCTGGGTTTGGGGACATTCTGAACCATCACTTACCACAGATGTAAGAGCCATTTGTCAGTTAGTTAGGTTATGTTAAGTTGAGAGAAGAATTTCTAGCGTTATGTTAAAATATTTGCTTATTTATTAGTGCCTAGTCACACTGAGGTTCTGTTACAACCCCTACAAGCTAAATTATAAATGGAATATTCAAATTATTTCTTGTCATTCTGACTTCAGGCTAGTTCAGTTTGTGATGTGCCTTGTAGTTGGTAAGGCACGGAAGGCAAACAGTTTGAAAGTGTACAGAATGTACTGAACGTACTGAGCATACCAAAGTGAAGCCATAGGAAAGTAAATACTCGTAGGTATAGAAAGTAACTGACGTTTAACGGGACAAAGTGAGCATGTAATGACACAGAGAAGAAACCTTTTTTTTTTCCCTTTGCATGTGTAATAGCCTTTTTCTGAATTTTTGTGATTTGTTCCTCTTTTAAATCTTCAAGACACCTTGTTAACAGAAGCTTCACTGGACTGAACTTGGGAAAGACGCAGCTACAACAGGTAAGATACGCTGACCCTCCTGCTCATGCTAATGGATAACAGCTAAAGGCCTTTTGCCATCTTTGTCTGGCCCATTTTAATAAGTTAGGCTTCTCCATGCCCATTATTCATGTTGCCAACAGCCGACACCTGGTTGGGGTTTTTCCGTCTTTGTCTGGTGTGTTTCTGACCGTGCCGCCTTATTGTCTTTGGCCTCAGCTTTCAGGCTGTCATTTTCCATTGCTCAAGTGCTGACATGGAAGGCTCCATGAACAACAGTGTTAGAACTGAGGCTCAGTGCAATTCACTGATTAAACCGTAGTGATGGTGAGATTACAATATAATCTAATATCTAATACTTTAAAAATAATAACATCTTATATGGTACACAGTGAAACAAGTTCCTCATTAAAGTAAGTGCTTATACATTTTAATTTGTAATTATCCAGTGTGTGACAGTAAATATCCATGTAGATATATTTCCATAAAGTCAGGCGGTTCTATGGCCATTGCTCTAAATGCCATTTTACGCAGCCCATTATAAAAACACCTCAGGCCCACTGTGAAGCACAGCAATGGTAAGATCCAGCTGTAGAGAGGCATCTCTGGCCAGGCGCATGAAGGCTTGAGTGAGTAGAAGAGAAAATAAATGGAACAAAATACGGAGAAATCCTGGAGGAAAACCTGATGCAGTCTGCAAGGAACCCGTGCCTTGACAGAAGATTTGTCTTTCAGTAGGAAAAAGACCCCAATCATAAAGCCAAAGCTATACAGAAATGGCTTCAAAACAATATTAATGTCCTGGAATGCCCGAGTTAGAGTCCGGGTCTCAATCCAATTGAGAATTTGTGGCTGGACTTGAAAATGGCCGTTCACTCACAATCAACATGTGACCTGAGAGTGATGGAGCAGCTAAGTGAAGGAGGACAGAGTGCAGGAGTGCAAGACTCACAGAGACCTGCGCTCAGAGACTCGAGGCTGTCAAGGCTTCCTAAGGAGTGTCTACTGAATACTGACTTGATGGAGGTGAATACTTGAGCCTTCAGTTATTTTGTGTTTTATTTTTGTAATTCGTTTAGAGCAATTTGCAGAGATCTGTTTTCACTTTACCAGTTTTCTGCTGATCAGAGCCAAATTAACTCCACTATCTAACAGTAAAATGTGAAGACCTTTACAGGCCCTGTGGCTCCTTTCACATTATGAAGTCTTTGTTTGAAAATAAAGGCCTGGCACCTCCAACTACTAACCAATCTGGCGAATACGAGACGATCCTTTCACAGCATCCCTGTACCTTAGAATGAATGCCAAGCAGGCCAAAGTACCAACACAATTTAATTAATAAATAATAATGAGAAGTGCTGAGCAAGAGAAAAAAAAAGATAGAAATAGCAGACATCTGAAGCCCTTACACTCTAAAAATATAAAAGTGCCAAAGTGGTTCTTCAGTGCGATGCCATAGGGGACCTGTCTTTGTTTCCTGAAAGAAGCAGTCCACCTGAAGATTCCAGAAAGACTCTTTTTCTTTTTAGATTCATAACAGATTCCAAAGCTAATCAGGAATAGATAACACCAGATCTGTGAAACACCAGGAGGCTTGACTCGTGCTGCACAAGATAACTCAGGCTTACTTCAGGTTTTTCTCGCTCTGTTGTACACTGCTTCCTAGGTAGCTCACTACAAGTTAAAGATGTCTGCTTTATCTACATATTAAGAACCTTTTCAAAGCTCAAAGAACCAATTCCAGATGCAAAGCACCCTCACCAGACTGATTATCAAGCAGTGGCTCTAGGAGGGACCACACAAACTAGTAAAGTACCACTATAAGACCTCTCGTTTTTAAGAGTGCAGGGTCTTCCTTACACAGAATGGATGGACCACTAATTATCTGTGGACTACTGTAGGACATCCACTAATCTACACATGTGTACCAATCCCACACCAACAAAACACACTCTGCGTCTCATATAACTCGGGCCCTCCTTCTTCTTGCCAGTTGAGTTGATGCAAGCCATTGCCCTCTTAACTCCACTAGTTCCTGACTCTTTAAAATTCCTCCTGGAGTCATTTTTCATACAGCCATGAAATCAATTCCAGGGTCGGGGAAGCTCTGTATTTGCTCCAGGGACACCAGACTTGGGGTTTCCCCTCAGTGGACCCCTGGTCTTCCTACTCCCCTAAGCCTTCTGTATGCCAGACCGCCATGGCTCATCCCAAACTGCCTGTTGTTCCCACTGGACAGCACAGTCCCCAACTCATCCAAGACACACTTTGTGCCCTCTCTCAGTCTGAAGTTTTCAGTTTGTAGCCTCTGCCTACAGTTTTTCCAGGGCACCGTATACCCAGTATGGTGTAGTGCCCCCTGGTGGTGCCCATTCTAATGAACTGGCATGGTGACTTATATTGCATTCTCAGCACATACACTGGCATAGTCTTGTATGACTTTGACGTAATCCTGTACAACCCCATGGACCTGTGGAACCTTATCCTTAAATTAATTTTATTTTTAATCAAGTATGTGAATACAATAAATAGCAACTTTCACAGTCAGAACTCTTGTTGTAGCTAAAAACAGACAAAGACTTATAAAGAACAACTAACATGGCATTACAATCAGGCACATAGTCCTGCTAACATTTAGATGAAAAAGTTAAATTTAGTGCCTTTAATTGTACCCAGTGCTCTAGATATAAATACTCAATGAGCATCCATGCAATTATCAAATCAGCCAATCATGCGCAAAGCATAAACTCCTGCAGATCCAGGTCAGGAGCTTCAGTTCATGTTGGAAGAATGCACTGATACAGCGCCTTGCCGCATCCACCACACTCTAGGATCCCAGTTTAGCACCCGAGTGGTTCATGCAATGGGGTGACACCTCAGCACCACACCAGTCTGAATAGAGTGGAACACTGGGAGGGTTTTTTTTTTACAGTGGCTGGAGTGCCAGTCCTGCCACCAACCCCTGAGTCTTCCCTGCAAGTTAACATCATAGAAAAATGTGAGCTCAGTGACTCTGACCACGACGTGACTGTAGGTACCTGATGGCCTGGTTTTACTGTTTCTGTAACTGCTAATCTCTTGGGGTTTTCAAACACAACAGTCTCTAAAGTTTACTCAAAATGGTGCAAAACACACAAAAAACCCACACAGTAAATGGCAGTTCTTCAGACGGAAACAACTCGCTGATGAGAGAGGGCATCGGACAATGGCCAGCTGACAGAAAGGGTACCGCGACTCAGATTTCCACTCTATACTACTGTGGTGAGCAGAACAGCATTTCAGAATGCACAATACATCAATCCTTGAGACGGATGGGCTACAAAAGCAAAAGTCCACATTGGACTCCACTCCTGTCAGCCAGGAAAAGAACATGAGGGCTGCAGTGGACATGGGCTCCCCAAAACTGGACAGGTCATAACTGGAAAACTGGATCCCGGTCTGATGATTCTCGCATTGTGTTGAGACACACTGATGGCAGGGTCCGAGTCCATGCACCCAATACTACACCTTGTGTCAACAGTCCAGGCTTGTAGTGGTGTGTGGAATGTCTTTTTGGCCCACTTTGGGCCTGTTAATATCAACCAACCATCAGAAACTGTGATGGAAAAAAAAAACAGCACCCACTTTGGCCTGGCTCCTTCGTCATTTACATTTTATTGTTAATAAGGAGCCGTTAAAAACAGTGAAGGCAGCTGTTTAAGACTGAAATAAGCAATTAAGGGTGGGGAACCTTAGCAAGCGAGACCACTAAAATGAAGAGTCAAAATGTCACTTCAGCCATAAGTGCTTCATTGACTTGTCATTAAGAAACTGCGTTGGAACAAAAACCAGCAGCCACTGTGGCCCTGCAGGACCGACTCTGCCCACCTGTGCATTAGAAGATGGGTCAGTTGTGGCCATGAGGGGATGCACACGATCATCAACAATACTCAGATAGACCGTGACAGTCGAGCAATGACTGATTTGTATTAATGGGTCCAAAGTGTGCCCAGGAGACACTCCCCACACCATTACATCACCACCACCATCAGCCTGGCCAGTTGACAAAAGGCTGGATTCATGCTGGCGATCCATCAGTGTGCCTCAACAGAAAAAAACAGGATACGTTCAACAGTCCAGTTGTGGTGAGTCTGTGCCCACCGCGGCCTCAGCTTTGTGTTCTTGGCTTACAGGAGTGGAACCCAACGTGGTCTCCTGATGGGCTGTTGTAAGCCCATCTGCCTCATGGTTTGATGTGCTGTGCATTCTGAGATGTGTTTCTGCTCACCACAGAGTGGCGTAGCTTCTGTGTCAGCTCGGACCCATCTGACCATTGGTCCATTTTTGGTGGCTTGGATTCCACGAGATGTTGGAAACATTTCTTTGAGATTCTGGTCCATGCTGACATGATTGCATCACGCAAGCTTTGGTGCAGATTTGCCAACTTTCCTGCTGTGATGAGAAGACCCTTAACCAACACAGGAGGCTCTAATGTGCACACTGATTATTGCAGAAGCAGCCATTTAATATTTTAGCTAAACAAGAATGCATTTTGCATGTTTTCTGCATATGACCGGCTAACTGAGGCAAGTAATGTGAGTTGTTTTTTTTCCTTGGTCATTTTTCACATTCTTTCCTGTTGTACAGCCTTGGTCATCCATCTTCTAATGGCCCTATCCAGCATGATCAGGGACCACATTACAAGACAAAAGTCACCTCAAGCTGGCTTCATGAACATGACAATGAATCCAGTGTTCTTCAGTGGCCTCTCTAGTCAGCAGATCTGAATTCAGTAGACCACCTTTATGTTGTGGTAGAACAGGACGTTCACAGCATGAATGTGCAGCTGACAAATCTGCAGAAACTGCAAGAGCCAGTCACGTCAACATGGACAAGAATGTCCATGCAAGGCTTCCAACAGCTTGAGAAATCCATGCTATGAAGAACTGAGGCCTTTTTGAGAGCAAGAGGAGGCCCTAGGCCCTTGTACTGTCCAGTGCTTTTCAGAATTAGACCAGCGAGCGTATACTGCAATTACAAGCTCTAGGTCATGCAGTGAACCAAGGGGGCGGCATTTTAGCAGGCTCCCCTCGTTGTATCCCATCAGGCTCTTTGGTCTTGTAGGCCCAGTGGCTGGAAACCCAGCTGGTAGGTCTCTTCACTAACACTTCACAATCACTTGATGGGTGGACTGGGCCTTACCAAAGTGCCCACTCCCGTGCCCTTCCTGTGGGCGGACGCTTGATTCTCCCTACAGTTGATGTGAGGTCAAGGTCAAAGCAGCCCACACCTCTTTCCTGCAAGGCAATCAGGAAATGAATAAAAGATGTTGTTGTTATTATTATTTTTTTTTTTTTGAGAAACAATGACTGATGACAAATGGGCCACTAAAGGAATAGCGACCTTTCTAAACTAACCAGAAGCCAGTCGGGGGTCATTTGACTTTGGGAAAACAAATGAAACAGAATGCCGTTTTGGACGTGCGTCTCACCCGCATGAACTGAGCTTTTATGCATTATAAATTATTGCATCCTGCTTATATAACATGGAACAAAGGCAGAGCCTGGTCCCATAAAGGAAATTATTAATGACTTGTTCTGAAGTCATTTAGCCTTTCCATTTTTTTTTTGGAGGCATGGAATGTGATCATTTATTAATGAGTACATGAAACCTGCTCCACTTTGTTACAGAACGTGGAGAATGCTGCATATTGTATTAAGCCCTGTGCGTTCCCGTTCGCAAACACCACGCCGTTTCTTGGCTGCTGAACTTTCATCCTGCGGGGAATCACACTGGACGTTACGCCTGCCATCCCATGCTGCTAAAGCTCTCCCTCTGATGCCAACAATTTAGCCATCTTCTTAACCAATTTTCTGTCCAATTTCTGGGCCATTCTGGCAGTCATTGATGGGACTGACCCTCGGGTGTGTCACCAGTATACTCCGTCACAATGAGCTGATCAGCTTAACACAAGCGCCTCTGAGAAAACCAAACCCGTTCATACACGGGGAGAACGTGCAGAGTCACACACAGAGAGCAGGCTGGGGTTGGACACCTGTGCCCCCTCCATGATCTGATGCCAGGCCGGCACCGGCCTTGTAAACAATAAGACGATGAATTTAAAGGAGGGTCTCTGATTTAAAGCCCAGCTGGTACTGTATTGTGTTTAGCATATCGTCTGATATCCTCAGGAGCTTGTGGTCCAACTGTTAATATCAGCAGCCTGGGCTAAAGAATTAGAAAGAATTCAATTGAGTGCCAAGGGTGCGATACAATAAGTGGAAAAGTGATACAAAAATAAGGAAGCATCAGGCAATACAAACTAAAATATATGAGCAAATTCTGAGGACCACTACAGTAATACGGGGCTGGGCCTCCCTTTTGCTCTCAGAACAGCCTCAGTTCTTATGGCATGGATTCCACAAGATGATGCAAACATTCCCTCGAGAATTTGGTCCATGATGACCTGAATGGACATTCATGCTGTGAGTTTCCTGTTCTACCACATCGCAAAGGTGGGCTACTGAATTCAGATCTGCTCAGTGGGAAGGCCACCGAGGAACACTGAACTCACTGTCACGTTCATGAAACCAGTTTGGGACGATTTTTACTTTGTGATATGGTGCATCGTCATGCTGGCAGCAGCCATTAGAACAGGGGTGGGAAACATCGGTCCTGGAGGGCCACAGTGGCTGCAGGTTTTTGTTCCAACCCAATTTCTTTATTAGAAACCAATCCTTGCTGATCTCCCTAGACCTTCACCTTTCTTTATTTTCAGATATTGTGTGTTGGGCACAGGTGAGCTGGTCATGTGGCGGCTTGTTTTGTGTCTCATTGTTGTTTGACTGCTAATTAAGGAAGAAGAGACAACTAAGGGGCCTGTGTCACGTCAATTTAAACAAAGGCAAATCAAGTTAATCAGCAGCAAAAGCGGCTCACTAATGAAGAAGATGGTTCGAATGAAAATCTGCAGGTACTGTGGCCTACCAGGACCGGACTTGGACACCCCTGCTTTCACCCCATGCCTTTTAAAGTGGTAGCCAAGAAAAACTGTTTACTCTTTTGCCTTCATGCAGAATATAGATAACAAAATTTATGGTAGCATAGAACCCAAAGGTGACCAAGGCTGTATAACAAGAAATGACGTGAAAAATGACCAAGAAAAAAAAAAACAAGCTCACGTTACCTATTGTGCATAATCCACATCTCAGTTAGCCGGTTGTGTACAGGAAATGTGCAAAATGCATGCTTGTTTGCTAAGATATTAAACGATTGCTTCTGCAGTGATCAGTGTGCATCATAAACAGGACACTAAAGTCGGCAAATCTGCACCAAAACCTGCATGATGCAGTCATGTCATCATGGACCAGAAACTCAAAGAAATATTTCCGACATCTTGTGGAGGCCTGCCAGCTGAGCTTCCAGCCACTGGGCCTACGTGACCAAAGAGCCTGATGGGATGCAATGAGGGGAGCCTACTAAAATGCCATCCCTTTGACTCACTGCATGACCTAGAGTTTGTAATTGTAGTATACACTCGCTGGTCTAATTCTGAAAAGCACTGGGCAGTACTAATACCGAGGAAGGCCTTCTTTTGCTCTTGAAAAGGCTTCAGTTCTTCATGGCATGGATTCCTCAAGCTGTTGGAAGCCTTGCCTTGACATTCTTGTCCATGTTGACGTGACTGGCTCTTGCAGTTTCTGCAGATTTGTCAGCTGCACATTCATGCTGTGAACGTCCGGTTCTACCACAACATAAAGGTGGTCTACTGAATTCAGATCTACTGACTGGAGAGGCCACTGAAGAACACTGAACTCATTGTCATGTTCATGAAGCCAGCTTGAGGTGACTTTTGACTTGTAATGTGGTCCCTGATCATGCTGGACATGACCATTAGAAGATGGATGACCAAGGCTGTACAACAGGAAATGAGGTGAAAAATGACCAAGCAAAAAAAACAATCTCACATTCCTTATCTCAGTTTGCCGGTTTGCAGAAAATGTGCAAAATGCATGCTTGTTTAGCTAAAATATTAAATGGCTGCTTCTTTAATGATCGGTGTGCATCATAAACAGGACACTAAAGCCTCCTGGGAGTCCCGTCTTAACTTGATTTGTTGGTTAAGGGTCTTCTGATAACAGCAGGAAAGTTGGCAAATCTGCACCAAACCTGCGTGATGCAGTCATGTCAGCATGGACCAGAAACCCAATGTTTCCGACAACTTGTGGAATCCACGCCACCAAGAACTCTGGCCATTTTGAGGAGAATGTCTGGAGTTTGACGTTCCAGTTTAGCAGGTCATCTCGTCTCACATCTCATTTCTGTTTGGCTACCATTTGATGAAGAAACAAATCAATTCTGAGGATGGAATCCTTAAAAACAGGGCTATTAAAATGAAGGAAAAAGTGAAAACTGCTCGCAGATTAGGAAAAGGGCGAGAATGAAAACCTGCAGCCACTGCGGCCCACCAGGACCCCCTGGGGTAAAGTAACACATAAGAAAATAATCATTTTTGGGTGGAGTATTCCTTTAATAAAGACAGCGCTCCGTCTCCTGATTCCCCCCTTTATGTAAATACTGGTGCGAGTGTTCAAAGCTGGCTAGAGACAGTTTTGCAACGCAAAGGCTTTTTCCTCGTAAGGCATGCATCGTGCACCACCGTTCACAGGCCTCATTTTCTGGCATATCTGGGTCGTGGGTTAAGCCTGGAGGATGAGGCCAAGGCGTAAGAGCGTATGGGCATGTAGTATTTATAAGTAGCAAGGCTGAGTCTCCAAACAATGAATACCCAGGGCTGCCAGCTTTAGAAACCAGTGCACGGTGTTCATAAAACCTGGATGACAGCCAGCATTAACACCATGCAAGATATGTGCTCCAAAACAAGGCAATATTTCAAAAGAGGCGACATGCCATGAATCATTCAATACAAATGAGAGATCCCACTGGGACCAAAGTTAAATATAAGGTTTTCCCAACAGCTTGCAACATCAGCTTGTCCCTTTATTTAACAAAAATGAATGTAAATGCTTTACCGAGGCCTTTAATTACTAAAAGCCATTCAGGTCAACTCCAATATTTTTGCTTTCTCTATGATAAAGGAAAGCAAAAACTGCCTGCGCTCTTTGGGAGAAAGCAAAAAAAAAAAAAGAAATCGGCCTACTGTTACAGTAATTGCAGCATTAATTGAAATGCAGTCAAGGTTAATGTGACTTTAATGGAAAAGAATGCAAACATTTAGTGAAAGGGAAAAAAGAAAACAAGCAGCAATGCGGAGGAGAAACGTAAAATAACTTCAAGTGGAAGGCTCAGTCAATAAATACGCACACATCTCAATAGCACGGGCGGAACAGCTCAAGCGATGTAGCCGGCCATACGGGGGGTGAACACAGACACTTGAGCATAAGCCTGACCGGGCCTCATGGGAGACGAGTGGAAATGGGGCTTAACAGCCCCCTGAAGTCCCATTCCCTCTCAAATGGCTCACTACACGACGCTGGCAGTCTGCCTGCAAAATCCCCCAGGATGTGGTGAGTATTTAACACACTCCTCCAAAGCCCCTTCTGTTTGGCAGAGCGGTGGGCACCTTTATCCACGATGTGATACTGCAGTTCAAAAATGAGGAAAAACTCTGCATTTTACTCCGTAAATGTAATCAAAGCCTGAAGTGGGGTCTGCTAAAGAGCGTCTGCCATGGCCTGTTGTGCCCTGTTGTGCACTTCACCTTCCAGGCTGTTTTTATCAGTGGAAGAATGAAAGAAGGGACGCGAGCTGGATTTTTATAACACCTTTCAATGGGAAACACCCGTAAGATCTGTGATGATTATGGATAACGGCTCCCTTTGCGCTAATAACAGGATTTCAAGACTGTGTGATGCTTATCTGATGCCCTCCTTGTGCATTATGGGAAAAGAAATCCTAAAAATAATCCTCAAAATAATAATGCATTACATTTATATACTGTGGCACTTTTCTAATTACTCAAAGCACTGTACATAGAGAATGGGCAGCCACTTCATCCACTGCCAATGTGTGGCACCCACGGCAGCCATTCTTGCGCCAGTGTGCTCGCCACACATTAGCTGTAGCTGTTAGGTGGTGAAAGGGTGAGAGACATGATTAGCCAATTAAAGACAGGGGATGATTAGTGGAGCCAGAGTGGGCATCTTAGCCAGGGCACCTGGAAACACTCTACTCTGTACCAAGGATGCCCAGGGATCTTTCATGACCGCAGTGAGACAAGCCCTCAGTTTCACTTCTTACCCAAAGGATGGCACCATGTTTTCAGCACAGTGCCCCCTTCAGTGCACTGTAGAATTGGGGTCCACGCACAGACCAATGGGTAAGCACCCCCTGATGGTCTCGCCCATGCTTTTTCCTGGTTGGTCTCCATTCCAAGCACTGGTGGGGCCCACACATCCTTAGCTTCAGGTGGATGACCTGTTCTGAGGTGCAGGTGGTATGACACGATCGGTCTGTCATTGGAAGTCTAGTCTAGTCTGTGTGCGCAGGTTGGGGTGCTTAGCGCTGCTGCCTCACTCAGTCAGCATCCTGCGATCAAACCCTGGGCCCGGTTGCTGTCTGTATGGAGTTTGTATGTTCTCCCCATGTCTGTCCAGTTTTCACCCTTTATACATTAACAGGAACGGCGCACTGCCCGATAACGTTCAGCGAATACACTTGACTTGAGCATTCCTAGTTTTCATCCTCTTCCTCTGTACGTTTAGCATTCGTTTGCTCAGAGGTTGATGCGCTTGCTGTTTCCTGAGCAGCTCTTCTTTTCTCCACCCTAGCAGCCCACTGCTTCTCTTCTTTCGTCGGCATCTTTTCGCATTAAAACTGATTAAGTCCGTGTTTGTGTTGCAATTATTTAGCACGTTTTTGCTTAATTTTTCACGTAAGCTGGGACTTAAGTCTTCAATCTGCCTCAAGAATGATTTAAAATATGAAGAGGTAGGGGAAGTGACGGCAAAGGTGGTAGGGATGAGAACGGAGCCCATACGCATGCGATGCCCTGCTGGCCGCTGCCAAAAGTTGATGTCACAATAAAATAAAATAAAAATTAAAAGAGGAACCACCCTGGAGGTCACTCATCACTCCCTGAAAGCATATAGTAGACGTCACGTAGTATATGTGTATCAAATTGCAGGTCAATAGGTAAAACAGTTTGTGAGCTACAAGTGATTTAAAATCCTGGACAGACAAACGAAGCCACAGTAGCGTATTATATAAGAAGATTGGGCTAAAAGTATGTGGACAACCCCTTCAGATTACTGACGTGTTTCACTGTTAACTGGTACATAAAGTCAGTTCATAGCAGTGCAACCTCCACTGACAAACACCGGCAGCAGAATGGGTCAAACTGTAGAGCTCAGGGACACTGACATAGGATGTCACCTTTGCCTCAAGTGAGGACTTGAAACTTGTGCTCTGCTAGATCTGCCCCGGTCTACTGGAAGTGCCATTACTGTGAAGTGGAAGTGTCCAGAAGCAACAACAACTTAGCCACAACGTAGTAGACCCAGCTCTTGGGATGAAACTGCTTCTGAACGGCGAGGTCCGTACAGGAAAGGTTTGAAGCGTTTGCCGTGTGAGAAGCAGTTCAAATAGGAAGCATGGCTGAGGCAGCGTGTGCTTGATGCTGCATACCGATAATTCTCTTTCCGATCAGCTGCTCCGAGTGGTGCAGTGAGAGTAATATGGAAAAAGGTGATCCGCTGTGGCAACCCCTAACGGGAGCAGCTGAAAGAAGAAAAAGAAGGTGCAGTGAGAGTAACAACGCTAAAGCAGCTATGGTATTTGGAATAGTTTGACCATTCTGTGGACCATTATATTGTTACAGGTTAATTACAATCAGATGCGTTACACTAATAAACAATATGCGGTTAATTTCAGTGTATTTATAAAGCCACGTCAGGAAAAGAAAGGATAACCACACAGGAACAGTAGCACTGCTTTGACGCTGGGTGCCGCCAGTCTGCAAAACCAAGCGGAGAACTTGTGTACGACAGTGTATGAGGTACCGTGGAAATGTGCGTGGCTTTACGCCAAGTTTAGGTTTTATACATCGCGATTTGAGCGTGGAAACGTTCTGTGCGTACGCACCGTTTAAACATGAGGCCCCTGGTCTGGTGTTGTTGGTTTTCCTCCTTTTTTGAGGCCTACATTTTTTTGGTATTTTTGTACTGTTGCTTCACAACAGTATCACTCTTCCAGGAATTGAAGCTCAGCATGTTTGGGCTGGGAGACCTTCTAGGAAAAGCTTGGGTTGTTACCAGAAGAGGTGCTGGTGAGGCCAGCAGGGGGCGCCTACCCTGTGTTTTCTGAATGTGAACCGCAATGCCCCAGTGCAGTGACGGGGACACTGTGTATGAAAATGGTGCAATCCTTCGGATGAGATGTAAAACTGAGGTCATGACTCTCTGTGGTCATAAAAGATCCCTGGGCATCCTTTGTAAAGAGTGCGGTGTATCTTGAAGTGCCCACCATGGCCTAGTCATTCTGGCCCCCTAATCATTCCCTGTCTCGAATTGGCTAACTATCTCTCACTACTTCAGCATCTAACAGCTAAAGTGTGGTGAGCGTCCTGGCGCAAAAATGGCTGCCGTCTCATCATCCAGGTGGATGCTGCACATTAGTGGTGGTTGAAGTGGCTCCCCCTGACTATGTAAAGCACTTTGAGTAATGAGAAAAGTGCTATATAAATGTAAAGAATTATTATAGTCCACCTATATAAAGTCATTGGGGTCAAGACTGGCCAGAACATGTCACTGTGTTTCGACATTCATGTAACAAACACAAGCTGAACACGTCTCTTTGATTTTTAGCGCAGCATGCGTCACCACAGATGAGCAACATTTCCAAATTTGGTTTCAGCTCTGATGCTGCTCTTGAACAATCAAGATAAATTTACATTAACATGGGCACAGCTGTCTGTACCCATTAATCAGGGAGGAGCCAAAGAAAGGCAGCAACCAGCCTCAGACCGAATGGCATCACATACGCTCACTAATGAAGGGCTAAAAGTGTGTGTTTTGAGAGTGGTGCTGTGCCACATTCTGCCCACCTCTATGTGAATGTGCACGCAGTGCTGTCCGCCAAAGCTGTGATATGCCCGCTGGTCTTACTTCGCTGACAGATGTTTTCAGTCATCTCACAAACGCAACACAAGTGACGACAAGGCATCTGTGTTTGTCAAATCTAGCATAAAATAATCGCATTTTAATGACGGAAGTGTCTGCCTGCTTAGAACAGCGCGGTGTCTGACAGGATGATTGCATGGAGAAGTGGCTTGAATGCAGATATCTTTGTTTAACAGTTCAAGTGTTATTGCTTACTTTATTAAATGACAAATGAAAGCAAAGCCTGTCAACTTTAACCTGCTCTCCAGTCAAAAAGACCTGACTTACCAGAAAAAGCTGCCATAGCATTGGCCACGTCTTGATCCCTCCAATGTTGCATGCCTGCCGTCTTCATTTTGCTCCACTAACACATCCTTTAAGATGATGTTTATTTGAAAATCGCTACATGAAATAAAGAATGAAGTGGGAAGTGTGTGTGTGTGTGCGCTGAGTGTCTAAGCCATTAGACTGCAAAGCACAAATTCCAAAACGTAACTATGACTCAGTTGTGTTACCCTGAGCAAGTCAGGGTGTGAGTCCTCCAAGGTAAGCAGTCCAGAAACTTCACTGACCACCAGCTCAGAAAAGGCTCAACCTCAAGCCATCCGGTACCCTCAATGCTATCCTCAGGCTTTGGCCTAGACAGGCCTAAAATGAGGAAACGGTTTTAAAAATTGGAAAAACAAAGATAGTCCTAGAAATACATCAAAATATCCTACAAGGGAGAGGTTAACAGTAAACCTTTGGTTTGTGAATAAGAGCGGCAATGAGGAATCTTTATAAAAATGAAGAGTTATTAACAAAATAGAAAAAAATACAATAAAATTCTCAAAAAATATTTCCAGCAACAAAAAAGTCCAAATACACTCTCTGACACCAAATTCAAGAAACAAAGCAAGGAAAACAACTAATAACCAGAAAGATCAAATAACTTAAATAACTCCAAAATACTTTCAATGGTAATCTGAGGGCAGAATTCAAAGGTGGAGGGTGGTCCCTGAGATGTGAGGTTATGGTGACCCGGCCCCTTGGATCCCACCATCAAGAACACACGTAATGGCGGAACATTTCAAGATACAATACAAAAATACTAAACAGTCAATCAGCCTAACAGAAATTACACAAAAAAGTCCAGACTGTAACATAACATTTGTAAGTTGCTTTGTATAGATGATATTTACTAAACGGCTTTTACCAGATACCTCCAAGGCTAGATTTATGAAACATGGTTGTACACGGAAGCAGCTCTTATCATCTGACCTTCAGTTTTTCATTGTATAGGTTGACTATTTGCAGAATTCACTTTACGCTACTCTCCTTCTTCCCTGTTCCCTAGCATTTTCTAGAACAGACAAGATAGGTAGCAATACATTCAGGAAGACAGAAAGGCTGACACAAAACCAGGCAATCAGAAAGGACAGACAGACTGAAGGATGGACAGGCAGACAATGAGAAAGACGGCCGTTAGGCCAGAGAGATGGACATTCAAACGACAAGGAAAGCAAATGCTCACTGAGCAGTAATGAGGAACACCTGCTTATCCAAGCTATTGTCTAATCAGCCAATCATGTGGCAGCAGTGTAAGGCATAAAGTCCTGCAGATTCACATCAGGAACTTCAGTTCATGTATACATCAAGCACCAGAATGTGATCTCAGTGATTTCTGTATCTGCTGATCTCCTGAGATGTTCACACATCTCACACAGCAGACTCCAGAGCAGTGATTCTTAACCTTTTTTGAGTTATGGACCCCTTTAAGAATCTGATGAAAGCTATGGAGCCCCTTCCCCAGAAATATTCACATAAACACAACTTTGCATGCAATGAATATAATGAACTTTATTTATCGAGATTCGATTGCCTCTGAGACAAAGTATTATTAATCTTTAAAGTTAAAAATCTACAAAAACACTCATTTTTTATGCAAAAAGTAATGGCCACTCTTTATAATTATGAAATACAATCCTCTTGTGCAAATTAAAACAGATTTACTAGTACTACTACGTTTTCTACTACGACTACTACTACTTCTACCACATCTACTCTCTCGTTATCTACTTCTTGTTCGCCTTGAATAAGAATCTGACACTGTGGAGTGGTCTTCGACAAGGTGACACACATATCATCTTTGCCATCCAATCTATTCTGACTTGGCGTTTTGATGGTAAATATGGGCCAACAGCCGGTCAAGAGATGCCTAGCGGTCGGCGCTGTAAGCAGTGACAGGGTGCGTTTCCTTTCATTTCTTTTAATGGGAAACTGTTGATTGGGACAAGGCTTAGGGTTGTATTGTGTACT
Organism: Polypterus senegalus; assembly: GCF_016835505.1. NCBI lineage: Eukaryota > Metazoa > Chordata > Cladistia > Polypteriformes > Polypteridae > Polypterus > Polypterus senegalus. The sequence continues at coordinate 28,176,420 of NC_053170.1, read as the reverse complement.
GCTGTTTTTCTCGATCTTATTTTTCTCACTGTTATTTTTCTGGCATGTTATTTTTCTCACGAGTATGTAACTCACGCATTAGGCTTAGGTTAGATAAATATAAAAATATGAGAGAAAAATAATGGTGAGAAAAATGTTGCATTAGAAAAATCACATATGAAAGTTCACGTGGGAAAAATTAACAGTACCGGGCTGTATAGTGAATATAAATGTTAATTTTATCTGACCCTCTTGGACCCCCTAGGTGTCCACGGACCACAGGTTAAGAACCTCTGCTCTAGAGACAGTTTGGTGGACAGAAACACAGAAATGCTTTGTTGATGAGGATAGAGGTCAGGGGAGAATGGCCAGACAGGTTCAAGCTGACAGAAAGGCTATGATAAGTCGGATAACCACTCTGGACAACTGTGGTGAGCAGAAAAGCATCTCAGAATACACAACATGGCGAACTTTGAGGCGGATGGGCTACAACAGAAGACCACCATGTTAGGTTCCACTTCTGACAGGACAGCTGCTGTAACTCAGATAACTGCTCTGTACAACTCTGGTGAGCAGGGAAGCCTCTCAGAGTACACAACACGTCAAATCTTGAAGCAGATGGGCTACAACAGCAGGAGAACAGCAGCCACAGTGGTCACAGACTCACCAAAACTGGACAGATGAAGACTGGAAAAACGTAATCCGGTCTGATGAATTTCACTTTCTGCTGAGGCATACAGATAGTTTGACAGATTGACTTTAAAATACTGCTTATGGTTTATAAAGCCTTAAATAATCGCGCTCCATCTTATATATCGGAATGCCTGACACGTTATATTCCAAATCGTAACCTTAGATCTTCAAATGAGTGTCTCCTTAGAATTCCAAAAGCTAAACTTAAAAGAAGTAGTTTGGCGGCCTTCTGCTGTTATGCACCTAAAATCTGGAATAGCCTGCCAATAGGAATTCGCCAGGCTAATATGGTGGAGCTCTTTAAAACACTGCTGAAAACACATTACTTTAACATGGCCTTCTCATAACTTCACTTTAACTTAATCCTGATACTCTGTATGTTCAATTTATCACAATAACTATTCACAGTGGCTCTAAAATCCGTACTGACCCCAACTCTTTCTTCTGTTTCTTTTTCCGGTTTCTTTGTGGTGGCGGCCTGCACCACCACCACCTACTCAAAGCATCATGATGCTCCAACATTGATGGACTGAAAGCCAGAAGTCTACGTGACCATCATCATCAAGTCCTTCCATGAGAACCCTAAATCCAAAGAGGACTGTTTGACTTATGTTAGGTAGTTTGCCCAGAGGGGACTGGGCGGTCTCGTGGTCTGGAACCCCTACAGATTTTATTTTTTTTCTCCAGCTCTTGGAGTTTTATTTTGTTTTTTCTGTCCACCCTGGCCATCGGACCTTACTTATTCTATGTTAATTAATGTTGACTTATGTTTATTTTTTATTGTGTCTTCTATTTTTCTATTCATTTTGTAAAGCACTTTGAGCTACATTTGTTTTGTATGAATATGTGCTATATAAATAAATGTTGATTGATTGATTGATTGATTGTTGATAGTAGGCCCAGAATTCTGTGGCAACAACATGAATCCAATAAATCCCAATCTTCCTCATGTCAGCAGTCCAAGGTGGTGGTTGTGATGTACTGGTGTGGGGAATGCTTGCTTAGCACGCACTGGACCAAATAATACCAATCAATCCTTGCTTGAATGCCACGGCCTGTTTGAATATTGTTACTGACCATACACATCCCTTCAAGGCCACAGTTATCCCCTAATGGCGATTCCCAGCATGATAACGGATCTTGTGACAAAGCAAAAGTCGCCTCAAGCTGGCTTCATGAAGATGTCACTGTTCTTCAGTGGCCTTCCCAGTCCCCAGATCTAAATCCAGTAGAGCACCTTTAGGATGGGGTAGGCCGGGAGATTCAGAGCATGAATGTGCAGCGGACAGGTCTGCCAAGACTGTGCGATGAAATCATGGACCAGAATCTCAAAGGAATGTGTCCAGTGCCTTGTGGAATCCATGCCATGAAGAACTGAGGCTGTTCTGAGAGCAGTGGTCTGGAAAATGAGCTCAGTGAATGTACACTCAGACATCAGGATGGAGAGACGCATGGGCCGAGCACATTAAGCGTTGAGACAGACAGGAAGATGGTCAGTCATGGAGACAGACCTTCACACAGGAAGATGGACAGCCAGGCTAATAATAACGTGCAAAGAAACAGAAAGACTGTCATTTAGACGGACACTCAGACGAGAAGATGGAGAGGCTGGCAGGCCATGCACATTAAGAATCAGGCTGACATGGAGACAGACAGATGGTCGGTCAGGGAAACTACAGAGAGAAGGATGGAGAGGGAGTCTCGCATTCAGGCAGGCACAGGGAGCGAGCACTTGACAGTCAGTTGAGGAAACTGCAGTGAGAGAGACAGACCACCGGTCAGGGACAGACAAAAGATGGAGAGGCAGCCCAATCACACACATTAAGAAACACAAAGACTGTCATTCAGACACACAACTGCAGAGAGAAGGACAGACGGATGGTTTAGGGAGACGTGAAGATAGAGAGGCAGGCAGGAAGGAAGGCAGGCAGAGCACATTAAGAATCAGAAAAGCCAAGGAGAAGACAAACGCACCAATCGGATCATCCATCTCGCGTGCCTGCTCTCCGGGGGCTTGTTTAAGTGCTTCGAGGAATTTAAATGTGCCAGTGTGACAGGGGTACAGAGGGCAGCGGTGAATTAATTGCTAGCATACTGTTAGAGCGGGGAACCTTCCAAGTATAGAAGTATTGACTGGTACTTTCCGCTCTTTGATTTATTTATTTATTTATTTACGTACTATTTTTTTTTTTTACCTGATTTAATCTCCTAGAGCTGATATACTGATGCAGGCGGTAACATAATTATACTCCAGAGCTCCTGTTTACGGATTATCGTAAGCTTTTTAAAGAAAATATCCCAAATTGGATTAATATGATAAATGATCGTACTTGAGGCAGTATATCGCTGGCACAGCGACTGAACGGCACATTTGTCCTCTTCTATTTCTTGCATCGTCCCTTTCCTCTAACCTCTTGGCTCCAGTTTAAAGTGGCATTAAGCTGAGCCACTGCTCTCCCTGCCATGAAAAGCAGGACAATGCAGCAGTTCAGTGGCAACGTGTCAGGGGGCAGTCAGAAGGGTCTTTGACAGGGGCAGCTCCCGTTTTAGCCATATGCTGAATGAGGAAACGACAGCAGGGGTGAACATGACGTTGCTCGTGTGATGTCTGCATGGAACGTTTTCATCACTCTTAGTGCTGCTGCTGCTGTTGCTGCATCACAGCTCCTCAGGGCTGGGTGCTTATGAAGTACCTGGTGCTTAACTGATAGTACAAGAGAGTCAAGGTGGCAGAGCAACATATCTACAGAACTTATCAGGGTCTTGTTTAGCTGACAGCAACCCATCAAGGAGTTCACGTCACTCTGCAGTTGATGTCCTGGGCAGGTTTGCATTGACAGTTTGCAAAGCTGGACACATCAGACTTCCGCACTGTTGCAATAGTCTCTTCAAGTGACAGATTAGATATGCTGCATGTCCCGGGCCTACCATTCCCTGCAGTAGGCCTTGCAAGTGAACCTTAAATAGGGGACCACCTTTACTATGTGCAAAAACCACCACAACGGAATAATTTCTACTGCAAGACCCTTCCATAATGCTGAGCTCTTCATCCTGCCAAGGAACACCATGCATGAACCCCGTTTCTGCTGCTTGTATGCGTCGCCTCCTTCTTTCAGTCGACACCCACACAAACAGGCAACTGCTATTTTATATCAGAACATGAGCAAAACTGTGACGAGAACAGACCCTGTCCACCCCAGATGGTCCCAAATAACATCAAGTCGTGACTTAAAGGTCCCTAAAGTCATACCCTCCACCACACTACTTGGTCATTTCTTTCCACCTGTCAAAAACTATTTGCCTGAAGGAAAATTTTGTAACATTTGTGTGAAATCTGCTTTTAAAACCGCCTGTCGTGATCTGAGGAGTCCCGAAAGCACAGGTGCTAAACCACTTCCAAAGTTGCCCCTTAGAGGGGGAAAAAAGCGTCAAATAGTCTGCCTAGATACTCAAAAAGGCAGAGAACAAGCCTTTATAAAACAAAAGCTTATTTTAACAAAACAGGCCATGCAAGCTCTAAAGAGCACAAGGAGATGCCTGAAAAGGCAAGGCAATGCACACTAAACAAAGCCCCAAAAAAAAAATCCAAAAACAAATATCAGGAAAGCACAGTCCCGATCCGAAATCCAGAGGCATGGTCAAAAAACAGAACACAGAAAACAATAGCAAAGACAAAGGCACAATAACACTCCACTCTTCGCTCATTCAGTGAACCGCAAGGAATTATGGGCAGGCCCTCCCTTAAATAGGGTGGCCCCGCCCCTTTTTGGGAGGACCCACAAAGCACATGGGACTTATGGGACTTAAGGCCCTTCCCCTTTTCTTATATACACACAGAAAAATATACATAATAAATAAAATAGACATTAATACAATTAAACGATACAAAGTTAAACCAGACAGACATGAAACTGTGAACTGTGAACAACAGCCAAGGGGAAAATGCTGGCTGAAATAGGATACTGCGTCCCCGTGTTCTAGTTGCAGAATTTATTTACAATAACAGCTGGGATCCTCTGCACTAATTCATGTTATAAATTCAAATAATTCATTCATGTCAACTCTTAATCTCTGTTTGCTTAAACTGAAAAGTTTGTCTCAGGTAAGATGTGTCGGTTGGGCTATTCATTTCCATTCATTTGTCCTCTGAAGCTTTTCACATAAAATACCTCTTAAGTCCCAAGCGTCCAGACGTTTCTCTACCAAGAGGTGAATGAGTTACATCTCTTTGTAACCCTAAATTAGATGAATCAGTCATGTAAACAATGAATGCATAGATTACATTTATAAAAATACATTAGCTTTGTATTATGTATTATGAGCAGATGTTGAAAAGCAAACAGTATTACTAAAGAGCTCGGCCATCCTGCACAGCCATTCTCCTCACTCCTCCCATCTACCAAACAGAACAGGGTCGTTGTCACTCTCACCACTAGAGGCAAGGACAGTTTCTATTCTTCTCACAAGTCCTAAAGTTGATAAAAAGTCAATTAGCAGAATATCATATAACAGAATACTAAGGTCTGTCTGCCTGTCACGTGACTATTCGCAAATAACTGTGGCTAGAACCTTGTTCTTGATCCAGATCAAAATCTTGTGACCTGATATGTTCGGGAAATGCACAAAATTTTAGGTAGCAGCACCTTAACCAAGGCAAACCGTGGTTGTGTACTTGTTATGGCAAACAGGTTGATAAACCAAGGGACATGGCAAAAAGAAAAACAAGAACAGTGACATCTGCTGACTGTTAACTGAATTGCAGAATCTGATTACCGTATATACTTGCGGATAAGCTCTCCCACGGAGAAGTCGGGACTTGATTTTACAGTATAATTTCTGGTATTTTATAATGTTGCTCACATAAGTCGAATGCGGAAAACTCACACTATTGGTACAAGGGATTATGATATGCTAATACCCACCTGAGAGAGTAACCACTGAGTACACGGCCTTTTTTTCTATGTGGGTGCAGCAATGCGCTGTATCGGAGTGTGCTCTTAACCTATCTCTCTCTGTCTATTGTGCCCACGTGACCACACGGTAATACCCAAACTATTCTGAAGCAAAGTTTGCACTGATTTGTGTTTTTATTATCTCATACCCTCATATACCTTTATCGTAACAGCATCCCTTATCTACGATGGAGCATTCGATCAGAAGAAAATATGAAACTGGTTTAAAAATAAATGTTGTTAAAGTAGCGAAAGAAATTGATAACTGTGCTGCTGCAACAAAATTTGATGCGTCTGAGAAACTGATGCGAGATTGGAGGAGGCAAGAAGATGTTAAAAAAATAATTAAATGTCGCATTTTTGAACGGGCGTACAAGTCGGGGTCTTATTTTATGATTGAGTTTTCAGGTTTCAAGACCCAACTTATACGTGAGTATATATGGTATGTAACACAGAACCCCATACCAGGAAAGAGTATAAGAAAAACAGGGACGCCTGACGAATCTCAAGAGTGGGATACCGAAAGCTGAAATGATGATGAAGTGAAATTTCATGTAGTGACAACCAGGGGGCCATAAACTCTGGTCACGTGCTTACAGCAAAGTGAGAGAAGAGTGCATACATCTGCTGAGCGTCAAGTACATCACACAAGCTGATTGAGTGTGCAGCCAAATACAATTGGCTCATCGGCATGACAGGTAAAATCCAGGATATTGAATGCAAGAACGAGAGAGAGAGAGACAGAGGTGCATGGCAACAGTCCAGAAGACAATCAAATGATCAAGACTTCTGACCAAATCTTTAGGTAGCGTCAAGCTGGTCATCACAACAAAAACATCAGATCACCCAGAGAGTTTACTGTTGGGTCACACAACACCCTTCCATAAGAGTAATAAAATACATTCTGACTACTAGAGGAGCTGGATGATGTAACTACTGAAACTCCTCACTTAGCGAACGAGTTCCGTTCCTTCGACTAGGTCAGTAAGCGAATTGGTCGATAAGCGAGTAGCCACCCCTTACTGATACTGCGTCTCTCACTCTGTCTTTATCCTTCAAGATCATCGAGATGGTCGAATGCGCCAGCTCCAAATCATGTGCTATCACTTTAACTTTCTTATTAGCTTCATCATCGTTTATGACGGTTACTGTTGAAATGATAATAATGCAGCACAAGATCAAAGCCGCCAAGAAGCGCCAGCTAAGACTAACTGCAGAGTTTGCGACAGGAATGCGAAAGTGGTCAACCAGTATCTACCTCTGAGTTTATGATGCTTGATGCTGAGACACCATGCTGCCGTTTCCACGACCAAAGTTCGCGTACAGCATACAGTACAGACTGAACAGAGAGCTGGTCGCAAGTCCACACAGTCGTTAAACAGGGAGGTCGTTAGGTGAGGAAACATAAGAAGTATCAACTGCCCCTTATCTTTAACTTGGTTTTATTTGCATTTTATTTTTGACCTGTGGGTTTGTGTGTTTCACTAGTATATAGAATATATCATTCTTGCAAATGTATATTGTAAATAATTGTTATAAAATTAAGACACAAGAAGTCAGAAAAGGGGCTGGTGCCAGCAGCATCTTTCCAGACACAAGTCTATTCAATGACTGACTCCATGATGGCAGGCAGAGTCTTTTATCATGTTGGGAGAGGAACAGGCAGGGCTAGGGGGTGTGACCAGAAGTGACATCACGATTCCTCAACATTCTGGGTTCCGGGTCAGTAGATGAAAAAGGAAACATTGTGAACAACAGCGCGCCCTGTGAACTCGGGGTGGAAGCTGATGATATTACTTAACTCCTTTGAATGATGTCATTGTATATATACAATATACTGCACGCTAACAACTGTTTACTTTATATTTATTTCTTTTTTGATTTAGTATTGTATTTTAGTCTAATGTCCTGACGACACATGCAAGTACAAATTTCATTTTGATATTATAGCAGCTATTACACAGTGGTTTAAAATAGGAAGAAGTGTTTCCTGCTTTAACATTCTGGTTTTTAATATGTCAATATTCAGCTTCATCCTAACTCTCCATCCCTTGAAGATTTTAGTTCCTTTGAATCAAGGAATTATTAGTTTGAATGAAATGCAATGGGAATTAACTTGAGACGTAGGTGTTGGTTAATCTATTGAAGTTCTCCCTTCTACAAATTATTGAGCACAGCAGAACTTCAGCAACATTTAACATTTAAAGCGGTAAAGTAACAGGTAACAAAAATTAGCGATATTACAAGGAAATCCACCAGAAGCAGACTTTCCTTTAAGCGTTAATTCCCAGAAAATTCTAAAGTATGCAAATATGTATATTGTGTAAAATAAAAAATAAATAAATAAATAAATAAATGTGTGAAGTTAAATAAACACTAAGCAAGACGTGAAAAATCCTCAAATGAGAACACTCACAGCCTTCAGCCATGAAAGGGATTAAAGTGATGCGGAAAACGGCAGCGCTGGGGGAGAGGGGCTTTGATCACGGATTGTTTCAAAGCCCACGGAGACAAGGCGACAGCTCCCTCATGGCCGCCTGTCTGCATTTCACACATCTGCCTTTCCCACACTTCTGTTCTTCAGAGTTACCCACTTCTAAACAAGACACGGGCCTGCTTTGGTTGTTGCGTTCCATGCTGGCTTCTGTGCCCGCCCCAGTGAAGTCTGAGGTGCCTGGGAGTGTAGACGGGTCAGGTCGAGGGGTATTTGACTGAAGGTGCAGCTCTGGACTGTACACCACAGCAGGCATTCTAGTGTGTGGCTGTCCTAACGTCAATGGCACTGGAGCTGACATGGCTATTGGAGGGCCTTTAACAGACAAAATGGACAACAAAAGGTGTCCAAATGGATGGCTGCTTCTTACGTTGTATCAATTTACTTTTTCATAGCTGTTCTTAGTTTGGTGTAGTGCTGCCAAAAGGATCCGGCATCTGGGGTACAAATACAGTGCATCCGGAAAGTATTCACAGCGCAACACTTTTTCCACATTTTGTTATGTTACAGCCTTATTCCAAAAAGAATTAAATTCATTTTTTTCCTCAGAATTCTACACACAACACCCCATAATGACAACGTGAAAAAGTTTACTTGAGGTTTTGCAAATTTATTAAAAATAAAAAAACTGAGAAAGCACATGTACATAAGTATTCACAGCCTTTGCCATGAAGCTCCAAATTGAGCTCAGGTGCATCCTGTTTCTCCTGATCATCCTTGAGATGTTTCTGCAGCTTATTAGAGTCCACCTGTGGTAAATTCAGATGACTGGACATGATTTGGAAAGGCACACACCTGTCTATAGAAGGTCCCACAGTTGACAGTTCATGTCAGAGCACAAACCAAGCATGAAGTCAAAGGAATTGTCTGTAGACCTCCTAGACAGGATTGTCTCGAGGCACAAATCTGGGGAAGGTTACAGAAAAATTTCTGCTGCTTTGAGGGTCCCAATGAGCACAGTGGCCTCAATCATCCGTAACTGGAAGAAGTTGGAAACCACCAGGACTCTTCCTAGAGCTGGCCGGCCATCTAAACTGAGCGATTGGGGGAGAAGGGCCTTAGTCAGGGAGGTGACCAAGAACCCAATGGTCACTCTGTCAGAGCTTCAGAGGTCCTCTGTGGAGAGAGGAGAACCTTACAGAAGGACAACCATCTCTGCAGCAATCCACCAATCAGGCCTGTATGGTAGAGTGGCCAGACGGAAGCCACTCCTTAGTAAAAGGCACATGGTAGCCCGCCTGGAGTTTGTCAAAAGGCACCTTAAGGACTCTCAGACCATGAGAAACAAAATTCTGTGGTCTGATGAGACAAAGATTTAACTTTTTGGTGTGAATGCCAGGCGTCACGTTTGGAGGAAACCAGGCACTGCTCATCACCAGGCCAATACCATCCCTACAGTGAAGCATGGTGGTGGCAGCATCATGCTGTGAGGATGTTTTTCAGTGGCAGAAACTGGGAGACTAGTCAGGATAAAGGAAATGATGACTGCAGCAAAGTACAGAGACATCCTGGATGAAAACCTGCTCCAGAGCGCTCTTGACCTCAGACTGGGGCGACGATTCATCTTTTAGCAGGACAACGACCCTAAGCACACAGCCAAGATATCAAAGGAATGACTTCAGGACAACTCTGTGAATGTCCTTGTGTGGCCCAGCCAGAGCCCAGACTTTGAACGTCTCTGGAGAGATCTTAAAATGGCTGTGCACCAACCTGATGGAGCTTGAGAGGTGCTGCAAAGAGGAATGGGCGAAACTGGCCAAGGATAGGTGTGCCAAGCTTGTGGCATCATATTCAAAAAGACTTGAGGCTGTAATTGCTGCCAAAGGTGCATCGAAAAGTATTGAGCAAAGGCTGTGAATACTTATGTACATGTGCTTTCTCAATTTTTTTATTTTTAATAAATTTGCAAAAACCTCAAGTAAACTTTTTTCACGTTGTCATTATGGGGTGTTGTGTGTAGAATTCTAAGGAAAAAAATGAATTTAATCCATTTTGGAATAAGGCTGTAACATAACAAAATGTAAAAAAAGCGATGCGCTGTGAATACTTTCCGGATGCACTGTACGTTAGAGTATCACAAACATTGTGACAAGGACAGGCCACTCAAAGGCCCAACAACGCTCACCAATCCTATCCACCTAATTCCTTTAAAATCACATCAGGTTGAGTTTTGAAGATCCCTGAAGTCCTTCTATTTACCACACCACTGGTGTCCTCAAGTGTGTGATCCGCCATTATGTTGAAAGAATTCAGCTGGATCTGCTTAATTGATGCCTTTGAGGATTTTAAATACCTAGATTAGGTCCCCATGCAGTCTTCTCTGCTTGAGACTAAACAGGCTTAACTCTCAAGAGTCTGTCACAGTAGGACATGTCCTTAAGTCCCATGATGCACTTGGTTGAAGTCTTCTGCAAGGCTTCAAGTCCTGCTATGTCTTTCTTGTAGCATGGTGACCAGAATGGCACGCAACACTCCAGATGTGGTTGCACTAGTGCATTACATAGTCTGAGCATAATGTTCATTGATGTATATTCTTAATGATATATCCTAACATGTTATTTGCCTTTTATCATCTTATGCACATTGCTAAGATGATGAAAACTGGCAAATTGGAAAACGTAAGTTGGCCTAGTGTGAGTGAGTGGGGAGTCCATGTATGAATATATCATGAGATGGATTGGCATCCCGTCGGAGACCGGCTCCAGCCCTGTGCTTCATGCTGCTTGGACTTCCCTTCAGCCCTGTATTGGATTAGCAGATGTGAACAAGTTATAAACTGAACACATGATGCAAGATCCAGGCGTGTTCAAGGACTGTGCAGGCCCTACAACCCCTCAACGGACTGAATTCAGAAGATCAGATCTGGAACATTCTCAGACATTTTTCAGGGCTTCAGGTGCCAAAGGCTATCTGACCAAGACTGGGCAAAGGGCTGAAAACTGGCCCGGACAGGTTGGTCCATCACAAGGACCACTGTCACTCACATGCGCACATAAACATCCGTACGCCATATTCAGACACAGTCACAATTCACAATTTCAAATTAGCGTAACCTAAATAAAAAAAAAATTGTGAAGAATTCCTTCTTGTGTGTGTCTGGCCCTTGTAATTTTCATGAAATGGCTTTACAGAGCTATTCAGTTGTGACAAATGTTAGGAAATAACAGAAGTGAATGGGAAACTTTATTACAAATAGTGACCAATACGTATCATAGGTGATCGAAACACTCTGGTGGCCAATTGTAAGGTGACCAGAAATTCAAAGTCCCAAACTGGGACACTTTGTGTAGCATGGATACAAACATATGACGCCAGTCCTCATTTGTTTCACGCCATCTTTATCTCATCCTCATCGGAGAGGGATCAGGGGACGGGAAAACAAATAAACACGAATGACTGCACACATTGCCTGATATGGACACAAATAAATGGCAGTCCTCTTATTTTTGGTCTGGTTCTCGGTCCTCCTGGCAATGTTGTTCACAAGTTCTTAATCCAACTTTCCCCCCAGAGTTTTGACTGTGCTATTATAAGTTTATTACAAGGAGGAGGGCATTGTACCCCGTTGAAGTTTCGTACTGTACACCCTTGTGTTTAATTAGATAGGCAGATTCGGACATTTTGACTTTCTTCAGTTATTTATCAGGAAGCATAACTTGAGATTGGAACTGTCGCTGTCACCGGGGCGCCTGGTCACCCGAGTAAACAACAGCGTCAGTGAAATAGTTAATTACTATAATCTGCAGATAAGAGAGCTGTGAGGTTGATTTAGTGCGAGATTAATACTGAGTAGATGTTTATTTACTTCTGCACATAACGCCACAGGGTACTTCATTCATATCTAGATAACATTTTGGTTTTGTTGCTTGCTTGTATTTTATATCTAGTAGATAGAAGATAGTTTAACTCACCTGTTACGACTTTGGAGGACTGGGAGGACTGAGGGCTAAAGCTCTGTTTTTTCTTCTGTGCAGGCTCAATGTGTTGTCAAGACTTCCTAAAGTAGAAACAACGTGTAGGGATTTCCACGTACGCCTCACCAGACTTGTCGACAGAAGACTGACATTCCCCGCGGACTCAAGCAGCCATTGACTGTGGCTTCCTACCTGCACACGCAATCTGCTGGTGTTTCATTAACGTGTATGGGAGATCTGTTTGCCATCAATAGTGGCTATTGGAGGAGAAAAAGAGGAACATTTACAAAATCTACTAGTTGATTTAACCGCTGTCAAGGTGCAATTGAAACAGTAAAGTAATTCGTAGTTGAACTGGCACAGAATGTTTCTCCATTTTAAGACAGACGAGTTGGAGAGTTCACCGTTAACTATAAAAGGGAGTTTTTGAAATTTTAAAACTGTGTACAGCGTGATCTGTTCAAGATACCTCCACGAAAACTGAACTTCCTTGAAGAACAAGTATGCCATATTTCAACAACATTCATCCAGACAGACAGACAAACCCGGCTATCGTAAAAGGTGCTTCATGCATTATATGCGCCTGAAAATGAAGGAATGAACACAGAAAACAGTTTGTTTAATTTCTAGTGTCACCAGGCTCATAGAGCCAACCATATGTACCACCTGCTCCTGTCAAGGACTGTAACTTAGCCAAATTGCTGACTAACTCTGGTTTATTACTTAATTAATATTAATGTGAAGGTCACTGGGGTGAGTTCTACTAATGTAAAATGAACCAGGCGTCCTGCCAGCCCCTCAGTGTCAAAGCGTTCGTGGAAGAGTATGTCAAATCTTGCAGGGGAATATCCAAAGGTTAAAGCAAAAAATAAGGGTGGAGGTTGAGCAGCAGGGTAGCATCGGGGCAGTACAGTTGGAGTGCCATCCACATTACTGCCCTTGTGGCATTTGAATGTTCTCCCCATGGTTGGGTTGGTTTCTTTCTGGGCGCTGTGGTTTTCCTTCCATTGCCATGCATTGTAAGTTAAGTAGTGATTGGTGTGGGTGTGGGCATGAGTGGGCACTGCCTGGGGTCTTTTGCTGCCCTGTGCCCGATGCTGCCAGCACCTTGATCCATCAGGTGACATTTTCCTCATGTAAAACTCATTAGCCAAATTAGCCAAATCTTATGTGAGGTTGTAACCCACCTTGAACTGAATGCCAGTCTGGAAATAAACCCTACCGTTAATTTACTTATTTTGTTTGTTATGTATAAAAGTGTTGTATTCATGATGGAATAAAAATACCATTTCACTTTAAGTATTTAGGTTCATACTTGTGGCATAAAGCAGATGACACTGGATTATAAAATATTGCTTCTGCAAACCCCCCCCACACTGAAGCACTACGCCATATGAGGGGATTTGTTTTTATTAAAAGCAGTATGCAATGCGCCGTCTGGCATTGCCAAGGAGCTGCTGAGAGAATTTCAACTAATAAACTGGCACTGGAACACCGGACACCACTTCTTCTGTTGCTTTCTGTACGACTGCCCCTTCCACAACTAAAACAGAAATCTGTCCCCTTCACTTTCTTTACACTTTATTGTAGATTTAACCTAAAATGAAGAAATTGGCAATTTTTTCCCATCAATCTACACTCCATGACCCACAACGACAAAGTGAAAACGTATCTTCAGAAAGGTTTGTAAATTTATAGTCATTCCTATAAGTATTCAGGCCCTTTGACATGGCGCTCCAGGTTGTGCTCAGGTCCATCCTGTCTGCAGAAATTCTCCTGTCTAGAACTTGACTGGAGTCCACCTGTGGCAAATTGAACTAAATGGACACCATTTACAAAGGCACATACACCTGTCCGGACAAAAACCCAGCCAGGAAGTCCAAGGAACTCTCTGTAGACTTCCACCAAGAAATTGTGATGACAGGCACTGGTCAGAGCCAGGGTGTTAATCCTTTTCTAAAGCTTTGAGCGATCCCAGGAGCACAGTGGCATCAGTAATTGTGAAATGGAAGAAGACTGGAACCACTAGGAGTCTTCCTAGAGTTGGCCATCCAGCTGAACTGAGCAACTGAACAAGAAGGCTCTTGGGTCAGACAGATGACCAGGAACCCAGTGGTCATCCTAACAGAGCGTCAGAGGTCCTCAGCTGAGATCGGAGAAACTGTTGGAAGGACAACCATCTCTTTGGGCAAAACTCCAAGGGAGCTCCATACCAAGTGGCATATAACAGACATGCATGCATTGCCTTTGTCATTCCAACAGATGGTGCCTCACAAACGTTTGTAGTAATGCATTTTATTACTACCAATGTTAGTTAGGTGCCATCTGTTTGAATGACAAGTGCAATGCATTTTATTCCTACATGCAATCCAAAAGATGCTGCACTGCAAACATTAATGTTACAGTCTACATTGACTACTTCGATTTCTGTCCATCTTAGGCAGGCAGCACAACTAGTTAACATATAACTGAACTATGACCAGTTGATAATGGAGGAAAGGAACACAAAAACTCCAGTCAGGAGCATCCAGTGACAGAGCAGGTCAGCTCCACTCTCCAAGTTGCTCTAGGTAGTGTCTTGAACCCGCTGCCGCTGATAACGTACCCGAGGGATGAGCCACAACACACAAACACAGCAAGGGGTAGGTGAAACCGTGCCAGTGCTTAAAGCAGTCAAAACCAACGTGTTCAGAACAGTGCAGTGCAAGACGTTCAAGAAATAACTAATCCAATAAAACAAGCAGTGCCCATGTGGAGGTTAAAAACGATCAAAGAAATATTCCTTAAAAATAAGGTTGGAAACATATAGGCAGGAAACTGTCCTTTACTGTTCTAAGCCGTGCTGCCTCCTTTTTAAAACTGACAGCATGGAGAGACGTCCATCCAATAGACGTAGACAACCGTTTATTCCAGCCTGTGTCCCCACCGTCAATCCCACGCTGTTCCTATTCCGGCCTGTGTCCCCACCACCAATTCCACGCCATTCCGCAGAGGGGGTGTTGAGCCCTGCTCCGCTCACACCACTACCGACACCTGGCTCCTCCTGGCGAGGGTGTGCTGTCCTCCCACCGCTGCCAGTCGCTGGCACACCTTGAGCACAACAGTCGCTCCAGCTACCTGGTCACTCAACGGGTCGGCCACACACTCCTCCATGGGGCTCCTGCTTCCTCCCGTCTTGCACCGGCTTTCGCTCTCTCTTTCCGTTAACCTCTGTTCTTTTTGTTAACCATTTTTCCTTTCCTCCTGTCTTGTACCGGCTCTCGCTCACTCCTGCCTTTCTCTCAGTTCCTCTCTTTCACCTCCATTCTTCTTCCTCTCGTTTCTCTGCCTCTTCTCGTGTCGGCTTTCCCTTATATCCCTCAATCGCACGCCACAGAAAACCAATGGAGCAGCTGAGACAGATGGGACCCTCACGTGTAGGTGCGTCTCGCCTCAATTACCTCAACAACTTCCCACAGCAGCACGAGCACACACACCCACTCAGGGAGATCGAGTCGGCCATTCAGATATTTATTTAAAAACGGGACACTAAAATGTTATACCGCACATCCCTGGAGAAAATTAGTCGATCATGATTTTTTTATCACCTTTCTATTTTCCATCACATGGTTGTGGTGAACTGAATCATATACTAGCGGCACGGAGTACAAGGCAGGATCCCACCCTGGACGGGATGCCAGTCCATCCTATACCAGCCTCCTTTAGAGAGGACTCTCAGGCTGACATGCACATTTAATCCTGCTGCTCTATCTACTTACAGCACAACGATGACACCTTAGGTTTTGCAAATTTGACGCCCACCTGTATATTCCTAAGCTGAGTATGGGACAAAGTGACACAACATCTGGAAAGGAATGCAGTGAATATGAAGACGATAACAAACACACACCAATTTGGAGAATACAGATGTTAAGGCTGATGCAGACGTGTGTGTTTCTAACCGCATTACTGCCTTCATTTTCACACATTTCGGCATTCAAGCACACGCGCCATTACCCCCGTCCCCATCCCTTGGCAAACTTTACATGTTTTTGATTTTTACTTCTCATCGCCAGTTTTTACACATGGCCAAGCATATGTTGCTTGGCCTAGAGAAAACTCGAGAGCAAAAGTTAATGTAAAAGTTCTCGATGCAGAAAAGCAAGGAAAACTAATTCCCCAAGAAGACCGAGTGCTCACTCAAAATATTGCGTATACAGAAGTATTTGTTGTTTAAATAAGGAGCCATGTAAGCATACAAGTTTGCATACCACAAGCATTCAAGCACGCGAGTTACACATACACCTAGAAGCAAGTACTGGAAGCATACAAGTTTTTTATCCATCTTCTCATCCTTCATTTACACTAATAACCGTTGGTGCTGGGCACCCATCCAGTATCACAGCCTTCTTTGCACAGACAGCGGGGCAGACTACTACGGCAAGTTATTAATAGTTATTTCATAGCTGGAGAACAATCTCACATTTAATACGAGCCTCGCTTTGAAGTCCATGACAGTGAGGCTTGTCAATGTATAGTTGACTATTCCAGTCAAATGCTAAATTAGTGCAAACGTCAGGGAGGCTAATTCAGTGTATTTGAACATTGGTCAGTATTTGATATATCCTCATGAACAAATCAAGAAGTGTGTATCAAAGCAGCAGCATGGGGTCACAGTAGCTGCCTGCACTGAACATCTCAGAAAACTTTTACCACTCCTTCTTTGAATGAACACTGACAGATCTGGATTCCCTTTTGCCATGTCTTCAAAGCGGTTTCTCAGCCCTTTATCGAAAAAGTCAAAATGCTACAAAACTCAGTTGTGACAGCTGCTCTGAAAATTCAGAGAAATGAATCAGCAAAGGAGTCAGCGCTGGGATGGGCCCCGGCTTGAGAGGGGGAGGAGCTTTGACACTTTTACTGGCACGGCAAGGGATGAAGATTTGGGGAGAGGGAGGGGCTTTGACACTAATTGGCATGGCAGGGGTAAGGCTTTGTGGAGAGGGAGGGGCTTTGACAGTTTAATCTCCTGGCATGACAATGGTGGAACTTTGAGGAGAGGGAGGAGCTTTGACACTTTTACTGGCATGACAAGGGTGGAGCTTTGGGGAGAGGGAGGAGCTTTGACATTTTCATTAACACTACTGGTGAATATATTCCCTTTATAATTAATATGCGAGTAAGAATTTCATTGTACTCTGTACACATGACAATACTACTGCTCTTTATTTATTTGAAATTTACTTTTATTTATTTCACAGAATTCTATTATGATGTTATTACTTTTCCTCAGTCTACCACCTGCTATATCTGCATGAGTTTACCTTCCCATATTCTGGTTTTCCTTCCAATCTCAAAGACGTTTGTTAGGTTAATTGATATTTTTAAAATGTGGATGTGTGAGTGTAAGGGGGCCTTACAATGGACTAGCACCTCCACGCAGGGCTGGTTCCTGCCTTGAGTCTGATGACGCTGGTATAGGCTCTGCCCCAACACCACCCTGAACTGGACTAAGTGGGTCTAACAGCGTATGACTGGATACATTATGATTTTACTACTATGTGGAGATTGTGTATTCCTCCCAAATCGGCATGGGATTTTTCTCCAGGTATGCCAATTGCCCCCCCAACTCCCAAACCTTTGAGTTATATAGACATGATATTCTTATGTTACAGCCACAATTTGTTGCTTATCTTATACGTTTTTTCATTTTTTGTTATTTATCTTATTTATGAGTTGTTTTTCGTATGTTTTGTTGTTTTTATGTAATTATTATTTCATGTATTGTGTATCTAAGTTGACTTCTGATGTTCCTTGTGTTCTGTAGGTGAAACCCCAAGAGGTGGAGCCATTGTGACATCACTGCTGTAGGGACCGCCCTCCACCTTTAGATTCTGGTAGAAGAGATGGGCCCTGCAGAGGTTCATTCGAGTTTGTGGAGTAAAGATCATGTTGTGAGTACTGTATTGATTTTTATTGTTTTCTGAATTTTTGCAGTTGTTTTTGGAATACCTCATCTCATTTTCTGAAATCGCTTTTCCTGGTAATGGTGGAGGTGGCGGCCCAAACTTCCCTGTCCCCAGCTACAGATTTTAGCTCTTCCTGGCGATTTCCCAAGCCAGTTGAGAAATATAATCTGTGTCATACCCTGTGGGACCACTTTGGGGTCAACAAGCTCCTCTTGATCTGGAGGTGCAGCGACTCCAATGTGAGGTTCTATCAAATTCCTGATCTTTGAACCCAGTCATGGAGTGCCAGTTCAGCCACCCTGTGATGAAACCTCATTTCTGCCACTATTATCTGTACAGTGTCAATAGCATATGCGCTATTGATTTCATTCGTTTTGTTATTCACCACAGCTCATGACCATAGGTGAGAACTGGGATGTGGACAGACTGGTAAATCCAGAGTTTAGTTTTTAGACTTCACCACCATGGACTGTTACAGTACCCACAGAACAGTTACCACCACTCCAATCTGCTGGTCGATCTCACAGTCTTCTCTCACGTGTTTTTGAATTGTTGCTGGTGAATTGTAAATTTGATCCGATTAGTTTGGACTGAATATTTTAGGAACATCCTTTTGCTTGTTCTATTTTTGCTTTGCGCCCTCCCACCACCGTCTGTGGGGGAGGAGCAGCAGCTAAAGATTCATCAAAAATTTCGATCTCCGGTTTTCAACAGATCTCGACGTTTTAGGGTCCCCTGATACTGAAAATATTGCTATCTCAAAGATGGGTGTGTGTCTGTCTGTGTACCATCCAGGGCTGTGGAGCTGGAGACAATTTTGGGTACCTGGAGTCTGGGTTCGAAATGCCGACTCCGACTCCTAGTAAATTTAAATTATAATGAAAAAAATATACAGCAAGTTCAAATGTCCCATTTCACAAACAAGAGTCATAATTAAGTACTTCTCTGACGTAAGGATAAAGCCCAGTGCATAGTTGTGTTACTACTAGTGTGACGTTCAACTGAGCTATTATACAACCTGACATTCACATATTGTAATCTGGATTATGGTACATTACAAAAAGTGTTTTCATTTTATTTCAGATATAATGTGTTTAAACAAGTTCATTTGAGTGTAAACAAGTGCAATGATGTAGGTGGAGGGGTGTGCTATGGCCTGATGTGTGTTCAGGCGTTCTTGTCTTTTATTTAAACTGGCCAATATAGTAGAGAGTCAGCTTCCTAGCCAAAGGTTCTGTGGTTGAATGACATGTATGTTGACTTCCTTCAATCAACATGGAAAATACATTAGCATATTAAATACAGGAGTCGGAGTCAGAAGTACCAGAAACTAAGGAGTTGGAGTCGAAGGATTCATCTGCCGACTCCACAGCCCTGCCCATCACAGTTTCGTGAGGACAGTCTACAGCTAAAATGGCTGGATGGAAAAATACCAAACTCGAAACTTAAGCCTGTCATGAGATGACGATGTGCTGATTGGTTTTTGAGTCAAATCGTTCAAGAGACAGAGGCACTCTAAAGGAACTCAAATACCGTAACTCTGCAATTAGGAATTCTTCTCGTCAATTGCTATCGTAATGGCCTAGCTTATGATCAGAAAGATCAGCATCTGTTTGCTGAATCAGCTCATTTCCATTTTAGATTACTTTAACAGCACTGGGCTCAAGACGAAAGCCAAGGCTGGACCGTCACATCACACAACACTTTCATTCATGGCAGCCAATTAAACATCACCAGTTCACTTAAACTGAACACCTTTAGGCTGCTAGGAGAAAAACCCCATCACCGCCACTAGTCCTACTCTTGCTCATATAGGGAGATCATACCAACTGCCCATGGGTGTATGTAGTCCCCTGTCTGCAAGGAGAGACCTCCAGCTAAATGCTATATTAAGGATTGCCCCACAGCAGAATACATCACCATGGCAGTAACCTGGTCGGCTAATTCCATCCCACACTCCACAAATTTTCCTTATCAAGTGCAGACCATATTTTCGAGTGAGCAAGTCAGCTCCACAAATCAAGTTTCACAAAATACTAGCGAGGCCTGAGGAAGTCAGCTTAGCAGCAGGGACCCTGGCCCGAGTAATTCGGCTCTGCCTATGTCAGCACAATCAGAGGCGGCCTCAATGCATCACGCCGGCGAGGAAGCGAGAGAGATTACGTGTCTTCTCGGAGATGGACTGCCAACGAAGACATCTGTTATAGGCGATTTAAAACGGGGAGTGAGTGAGCGAGTGAGAAAGAAAGAAAGAGAAAGACATCTCCGCTTACGACACTCAGGAGTTGGAGGACGGGGCCAAGATATGGGAAAGCCAGAATATTTATTGAGCCAATTAAAAACACAAAAAAAAAGTCTTGGGAGGAATGGTGCGCACATTGCAGATCAATCTTTGCCGTAAATGAGCCAGACTCAGAGTTCCAGTATGCAAAGCAAGGTCACAATGCCAGATGATGGCATCCAATAATTTCTTTCAGAAAATAAATATTTAGCAAAGGCGACGGCTTCCCAAACCACAGAGCATAGCGGGAGCGCGCCTATTATAAAGCCGTCAAGCTGTCCTTTTCAGGGCCGCTCCACCATCAATTTCTGATACTCTATGATTTGACGGCGGATCATGCGTATTAATTGGCTATTGCAGACATAATTCCTTTACTTAGGGGAAATCGGCCCATAAATAAGGCCGAGATGTAGCTTTTCATTAGAAGTGAAGCATCCACTCACATGCCTTTACCGGCGCTTTAATGAGCAGTTTTCATTCACCGCTGTCTCTCAGAAGCAAATCATTTATCCCCTGGGATTTCTCTTTCTCCTTCTTTCATTCCTGCACTTTCTTTTTTTTTTAACAAAACCTCAAACACACACACACACAAGTCACATGAAAAGCAAGGTCTTTGTTTGAAGGGATAAAAAAAAAGAAAAAAACGTTTACAAAAAGAATATATTGATGATTAATTTAAAGCAATCAGGACACGAGAAGGAGGGGTTGGAAAACAAAGCGATTCGTCTACCCGGAGGCAAGGGACGTCGGCCTCAACCATACATAATTGCTGATTCTTGGAGATGCTAAATGAGATTGGTAATGAGAGTGAAGGTTTTTAATAATTTAAAAGGGAGTCTCAAATGAAAAAAAAAAACTATATATATATATAAATACGGAAATTGGGGTTAGGGAGTGTGGGGGGGTCTGTTACGATCTGGCAGCAGGGCACAAGTACAGCACACTCTGGAGACTGTAAAGGACATTTCTGCATACCTGTTGGATCACAAGACATCTCCGAGGATTAATGGGAGAATGAAAAATTGAAGCAGGAGATGGTCAGAAATACCGAGACGTAGCAAGTGGGTCAAATCTGTGAGATCAAAAACTGAATACCACAACCAAGAAGTAAGACAGGCGAATCCGAAGACGGGAGCAAAACAAAGTCCTGACCAGGAGCCCAAACCTGGCACTGGAAACGGACTTCCACCAAAAAGGGTCATTGTCTTTGACATGTGGACCCTGGTTGGGGCTCACGTTCTTGTTTCATATCTTTTTTTCTCTTCATTCTTGCACCATTTACTTAGGTTCATGTTGCTTTTGTTGATTACACGCGTTAGCCTTTGATTTTCATCTTGTCTATCAGCTGTCTGCGTTATGTTTCATGTGATTTGTGGGCGGTCCCCCAAGGGGTGGGGCCATCTGCCAAAGACCGCCTGGAACTGCCCACCACCCTAACCAGTGGGTCTTGCACAGTTCTGTGCTTGGGATGTGGTGAATGTACTTGTGCCTTTTTCTTGTGTTTTTGTGAATTATTGGATTTTTGACCTGTCAGCTCGGGGTTTCTGTACTGGGACCCTCTTCACTGAGATTGCCTTCTCTTGTAAACATCTCCCATTTTGCCTTTTGTGCTCTACAGAGCTAGCTTTTGTTTCAGAGAACTTTTTGTGGAAAAAAACAAAAATTTATAAAGTTATGTGTTTGCCCTTGTTACTAGTTGAGTTTGACAGTTTCCCCCTCTAGTGGGTATTTTTGGAAGATTTTTTAAAATTTTTTATTTTTGGCATTTACAGTACATGCTTTGGGACTTGTTCTGGACAGAGTGAACTGCCATAAAATTAAAAACAGAGCAAACAGGCCAAATGTTTGTAACTGATGTGTGAGCCATTCCAACAGATGGTGCGCGGCAAACAGTTGCAATAATATAATGCATTACTACAAATTGCTTCATCTGTTGGAATTACAAATACAATGCATTTCATTTCATGGACAGACATAGCAACCAGATGGTCAAACACATACACTGAAACACAGACACATTCTTTTATTAAGGTATATTTTTTCGTTTTTACTCCCACTGAATTATGTTGGAGAATTAATTTATGAACTGCCAAAAAAAAAAACAGAGCAAAGAGGTTGAAGGTTTGTGATAGATGTAGTAAAATACATTGCATTTTATTAGTGTGAGTCATTCCAACAGATGGTACATTGCAAACATTTGTAGTAAAAAACGCATTACTAGAAATGTATGCAATATGGCATCTGTTGGAATAACAGAGACATAGCAGCCAGATAATCACACAAATACATTGAAACACACATTCTTTTATTAAAGTGGATCATTGTGATATCCTTCTTTTAGTCCCACTGAGTGGTTAAATGGTGGAGAACTCATTCAGATTGATAGAGATAAAAGGCACTATATAATAGATAGATAGATCTGAAAGGCACTATATAATAGATAGATAGATAGATAGATAGATAGATAGATAGATAGATAGATAGATCTGGAAGGCACTATATGATAGATAGATAGATAGATAGATAGATAGATAGATAGATAGATAGATAGATAGATAGATAGATCTGAAAGGCACTATATAGATAGATAGATAGATAGATAGATAGATAGATAGATAGATAGATAGATAGATAGATAGATCTGGAAGGCACTATATAATAGATAGATAGATAGAAAGAAATGAAATGCATTATATAATAGATAAATCTGAAAGGCACTATATTATAGATAGATAGATAGATAGATAGATAGATAGATAGATAGATAGATAGATAGATAGATAGATAGACATGAAAGACACTATATAATACATAGGTAGCACTTGACTTGCCCCCTTTTTGCAGAAGGTTGTACTTAAACCATCCAAACAGCCGTCAGTTTGATTATTTTGTAGCGTCTTTTACCTCTCCTGTGCTCTCTACAGACACTGCCATTACTTGTTTTGTCACTTTTGTGACAAGATAAAAGTGTCATCCTTCTGTCCTGTCACTATCCAAGATTGCGGATATCCTAATCGACTTTGATTGTGTTTCTTTTCCTTTTCATTTTTCAGTTTAAAGGTTGTTATTTTTGATTTTGGTTTCTGGTTTTTAGTGTTGGGGTTAGATGACAGTTCTTTGATTCCCCAGTTAAGATCTTGCTTTGTTTATTGACTGTGTCTCCTTCTCTAGTCCTTTATTTCTTTCTGCTGTGCTGATTCCTTATTCAGCAGAACAACCTCAGTGTTTAATTAGCTTGTCTTGTTTTTCTTCTCTTATTCAATAGTGTGAGATGTACGTTTTTGTATTTAAAGTGGAAATTGGAATTAAAATGAAATTTAGAAATATTTATATTTTTGCTATAACTTTATATGCTTAATTACCCTTCTGTCATTCTTGCATTAATTTGCCTTTTCTTTATGGAATTTCCTCCCTCAATTGTACCCTAAAAATGACAATTAACAACAAGACACAGGGGCAAATGATACTAAATGCAAAGAGCTGAAGTTACTTCATTGTCAGACCCACAACACGTTCATTAGCAAGTGGTGATTTAAATAACCAGAACACCTGCAAATAAAAGAACAAACATCACGATGATGAGGACAAAAATCTTAAAAGCCAAAAAAGACCAACATTAAATAAACCCCCTGCAACACACGACATATCTCTGGCTACATAAAAACTGAGCAAATCCAGTCACGTAACTGGGAGACAAGAGCTTGCTTAATGAAGGTTGGAGTCCAGTTAAAAAGAGACATTGGTGGGGGCAGACACAGTAGACCCCCAGGACTGGACCCAAAGCCCACAGCTAACGATGAAGACGTCAAGTCAGCTACAGCAGAGTGGCCGCACAATTACAGGAAATTGTTTTATTGCCAGCTGCATGAATGGTATAACAAGCATATTATAGATAATATAATATTATATGCTCTCTCTCTCTGGTCTACTGCTTCTGGTGGTCCCTAAATCAAGACTAAAGTGTAGGGGAGATTGTGCCTTTGCAGTTGTAGCCCCCCGACTCTCTCTTCTTATGGCACTTGATTATTCCTTGGCTTTGAACTCATTGTGATTAGAGAGCTGTGTCTGTCTAGTGTATTGTCTTTTGTATTGTATTATTCTTGGGTGTACAGTACAGCACTTTGGTCCACTATAGCAGTTTTTAAAAGTGCTGTATAAATTTATTTAATATTGATACAAGAGTTTATTAAAATATAAAGCTTGCTTGGTTTTTGGCTTTGGTTCCTTTTCTCTTCAAAATGTAATCAACACTCCTGTTGACCACAAAGAGACGGGATCATCCTTTTTCTCTTCATTGATACCTGAATCCATTCTTTCAAGTTTTTAATTCTAACGGATCCCTTTGATACCACTTACTACCTTATTTCCTGCGCATGTGGGGCATACAGCAGGTTCTGAGGAAGTAATTACACCTTGAAAAGTCTCCATTGTCTGCATCACTTCTTTCACTTTTAAATATCCGTGACTGCCGGCTGCGTGTTTTTGAATGCTTTGCTTTCTTCCTCTTCCCATTTACGTCATTTTCAGCAGTCCCGTCACATTTTGCGTTTTAATGAGCTCAGACTAAAGCTGCAGCTTGGGAGACATATTGCTATCCATCACGGATCGGTTGGTCTTTGGGGTTTCCATATTCACCAGACTCTGGTGGATCAGGCACACTTCTTACGCCTCCATTTCTTTCGCTGCATTATTGGACGTAATGTGCGCACCCCCTGAGCAAATTCTTATGAACTCACTGTTGAGCAGCTCATATGCACTGTAATTCCTGGGCCATTCTGGAGATGCTGTGAGAGTTTGGTGTACCACTATATACTGATGCTGCGTAGGGCCTCCTTGTGCTCTCAAAATGGCCTCAGTTCTTCATGTCATGGATTCCACAAGATGGTGGAAGGATTTCCTTGACACTCTGGTCCACATAGACTTGATTGCATCACGCAGTTTCAGCAGGTTTGTCAGCTGCACATTCATCGCCTGTTCTACCACATCCCAAAGGTGGTCTACTGAATTCACACCTGGGAAGGCCACTGAAGAACACTGAACTCATTGTTATGTTCATGAAATCAGTGTGAGCCAACTTTTGCTTTGTGACACGGTGTATTATCATGCTGGAAACAGCCATTAGAAGATGGGTCAATTGTGGCCATGAGGGGATTCACATGGTTCTGCCAATGGTTGTGGCATTCAAGCAGTGACTGATTGGTTATTAACGGGCACAAAGTGTACTAAGAAAACATTCCTCCTGCCATTACAGCACCAGCAGCGATCTGGATGGACTGTTGACACAAGGCAGACTGGGGTCATGGATTCCGTGGGCGTCAGCAGAATTCGAGGTTCATCAGACCAGACTATGCTTTTCAAGTGTTCAAATGTTCAGTTTTTGGTGAGCCTGTGCCCATTGCAGCCTCAGCTGACTGTTCTTGGCTGACAGGAGCTGAACCCGACGTGGTCTCCTGCTGTTGTAGCCCATCTGCCTCAAGGTTTGACATGTTGTGCATTCTGAGAGGCTGTCCTGCTCACCAGAGTTGTACAGAACGGTTATCTGAGTTACAGCAGCCACCCTGTCGGCTTGAACCCCACTGGCCATTCTCCTCTGACCTCTCACATCAACGAGGCCTTTCCGCTCACTGGATGTTTTTTTGTGTTTTGCAGCTTTCTGAGTAAACTGTAGAGATTGTTGTGAGTGCAAACCTCAGGAGATCAGCAGTTACAGAAACACTCAAATACGCCCGTCTGGCACCAACTATCCTGCCACAGCTGACATCACATTTTCTGCTTTGCGCCCTCTCCCACCGTAATGGGGGGGAGTTAAAGTTTTAAATTCGTCAAAAATTTAATCTCTGGTTTTTGATGGATCTCCCTGTTTTAGGGTCCCCTGATACTGAAAACATTGACATTTCGATGATGGCCATGTGTCTGTGTGTGTCTGTCACAGTTTCTTGAGGACAGTCTAGACTAAAATGGCTTGACAGAAAAATAACAAACTCATAACTTGATGATGTGCCGATTAGTTTATGAGCCAAGAGACAGACACACTCTAGATCTGGGGTGTCGAACTCCGGTCCTGGAGGGCCACAGTGGCTGCAGGTTTTCATTCTAATCATCTTCTTCATTAGTGACCAGTTTTTGCTGCTAATTAACTTGTATTCCCTTAGTTTTAATTAACTTCACTCAGACCCCTTAGTTGTTTCTTTTTCCTTAATTAGCAGCCAAACAATAATGAGACACAAAACAAGCTGCCACATGACCAGCTCATCTGTGCCCATCACACAATATCTGAAAATAAAGAAAGGTGATGGCGTTGGTAAGGTTGATCTCTCAGGTCACCAAAACGTTTTGACAATGTTCTTAGAAAAAACACAAAAATCAACAGTTTTGGAAATGTCTGCTGTGGCAGAATGAGAGCAGCAACAGGCCATGGAATTAAATAACGGGTTTAATTAACAGCAAGAATCAGCTTCTCATTAAGAGATTGGTTGGAGTTTGAAATCCCAGTTTAGCTGGTCATCTGTTGGTTCATCTCACATCTCACTTCGGTTTGGCTGTCATTTAATGAAGAAAGGAATAAATTCAGAGGACTGAATCCTTAAAAACAAGGCTGTTAAAACGAAGGGAAAAGAAGTTAATTACCAGTGAAAACTAATCACTGATTAGGAAAAGGGTGAGAATGAAAACCTGCAGCCACTGCGGCCCACCAGGCCCGGAGTACGACACCCCTGCTCTGGAGGCACCCTCAAATACCGTAATTCTGCAAGTAATTATGAATTCTTCTCGTCAGTTGCTATTGTAATGACCTATTTTATGATCAGAAAGATCAGCGTCATAGCGGTAAATAATTAACTGACATGTTATAGAATAGTTCAGGTAACTGAGTTCCTAGGCTGCAAAGCCTACAGACGCTCATGTCCAAATTTTATTCTCTATTCAGACGTTTGTTGTGAACATGAACTGAAACTCCTGACCTGGACCTGTATGATTTTAGGCATTGTGATTGGCTGAAGCTCCTGACCTGGACCTGTATTATTTTAGGCATTGTGATTGGCTGAAGCGCCTGACCTGGACCTGTATGATTTTTAGGCATTGTGATTGGCTGAAGCTCCTGACCTGGACCTGTATGATTTTTAGGCATTGTGATTGGCTGAAGCTCCTGACCTGGACCTGTATGATTTTTAGGCATTGTGATTGGCTAAAGCTCCTGACCTGGGTCTGTATGATTTTATTGTGATTGGCTGATTAGATAACTGCATGGATAAGCAGGTGTTCCTTATAAGTGAGTGTAAGTGTCAGACGGCCACAGTTCAACATTTAAGACAATGGGCAGATGTTCCATTTATGTTAAACAGTTCAAAACTGCTTTATTTTACTGTGTGTTTTAACAAATCTGTATGTTTGTCTGTATAGAAATATTAATTTCCTAATTTGTAAAGTTTCTAATAGCATTTTACTGGTAAGCTTGTGGCAGCACTCTGAGGCTGCTCTCAGCGATGAGCGCAATATCAAAGTAAAATGATGGAAGTATTTATACTGTATATCGCAGTACATCTTGGCATAAGACAAAACAACATTCAAAAACCCACTCGATACAATTTTGAGTAAAGGGGGGCTGCAGCCTATCCAGGTTGCATGGGGCTCAAGACCAAACCCAACCCTGAATCGGAGACCACCCACACACATACAGCCCGTTTAGAATCCTCAATGAAACTGGCAACACATCCATGGAATGTGGGGGGAAATCTGGGATACCAGGAGAAAATCACACAAAGACACGGGGAGAACGCGGAATGACTTGGCGCAGGACTTTAGATCCATGAGGCAGAGGTGCTAACCACGGCAATTACGGCACCCAATGCTCATTACATTTCGCTCCGTCTGTCTCCGTTACTCTCCTTGTCAGGACAGACAAACACGTTGAAAAATGACTTGACATCTTTGTCAGCTGCATACAAAGACTCATTAAGTTGTACTTCAACCCTCTTTTGTTGATCTTCTTTTGTTGTCGTTTGTCTTAGCATCGTTT
Organism: Polypterus senegalus; assembly: GCF_016835505.1. Lineage (NCBI taxonomy): Eukaryota > Metazoa > Chordata > Cladistia > Polypteriformes > Polypteridae > Polypterus > Polypterus senegalus. Next base: position 28,148,145 of record NC_053170.1, on the reverse strand, counting down.
GCACTGACAGATGAGCCAAGTCGGACCGCTCAGGTGAGTGAAACTCTGCTATCGCTCTCATCCCCTTTCTTCTTCCTAATAAAATGTCGTGTTTATTCTAACACCATATTGCGTTTCTTGTTTTTGTAACACTGACTTTTTAACAGATCATTTTTTTACAAGTCCTAAAGCCTAAACAACTAAAACAACAACTCCTGTGCAGCTGTTGTGAATGTCCCCTCCGGTCTAATTCCTCCTTTTCAGTGCTGTCAGGTTGATGTGAGTCTCCACGTTGGCCCAGGTTGTGCATGAGTGAAGGTGGGCATCAGTAACTTGGCCTCCGCTCCACTCCTGAGCCACTCAGTGTCTGTATGTGCTAACACCAAGGACGACCAGACTCCTGGGTATCTGGGGGTCCAAGCAAAGCTTACAAGCCAAGACCCGACTCCGTAACAGCCATGTCAAGTCTCATTTGCTGCACGACACACAATGCTGGAGATTTAACTCAAATTGACGTGAGATCTCTTGATTTCTCCTAAAATGGATCCGTGAGAAGGATGTGGGGGATATTCTGGCCTGAAAAGATTACAAATGGTGAGCTCCACAGGGTGGCAAACATTGGCATCTGAGATGGCAGGTGTTAACAAAATCCCAAAAGCAGATCTCAGATGGACTCCATCTGGATCGAGGAAACAAGGACGGCCTTAAACAACATGGCGGGGGACAATAACATCTGAACTAAAAGGAAGACGTGAGACTCGACGTGCTGTACCAGTGCATGCTCCCTAACCTAACCTGACCTGGCCATCATCTACCTCACAGCTTGTAAAGTGCGTTGTAGTCTGTCAGCCGTAATAGAAAGAGTGGACCTCTTCTAAACATGGCTTACACTTCACTGGCTATTTGAATAAATGTCAAATCACAAATATAATCCACAATTGTGAATTTTAGTGGGACTTATCATACAAATGTGGAAAGCTGAATTTCAGGGTATGATGCCAATGATAGGACGATCCTGAAATTCACCATCAGGCTTTTTGATATAAAACCCCAATTCCAAAAAAGCTGGGACGCTGTGTGAAATGTAAATAAAAACAGAATGCAATGATTTGCAAATCTCATAAACTCATGTTTTATTCACAGCAGAACGTAGAAAACATATCAAATGTTGGAAGTGAGACATTTTACTGTTTCTTGAAAAATAGTAAAGTCCGGGTGCTGAATGGGCCTTCCTGCAGTCCAAACCTTTCACCAACTGAAAACATGAAACGAAAAAATACGACAAAGAAGACCCAGGACTGTTGAACAGCTAGAATCCTATATCAGACAAGAATGGGGCGACATTCCTCTCCTAAAAGTCCAGTAAGTGCTCTCCTCGGTTCCCAGACATTTATGGACTGTTGTTAAAAGAAGAGGGGAAGCTACACACTGGTCAACAGGGCCCTGGCCCAACTTTTTCGAGACGTGTCACCAAATTCCAATTGACCTTCTTCTTTTCTTAAATTGGTTCATTTTCTTAGTTTAAACTTTTGATATGTATTCAATGTTCTATTGCGAATAAAATGTGGATTTATGACCTTTGCAATTCATTGCATTCTGTTTTTATTTACATTTGACCCAGCATCCCAACTTTTTTGGGTTACATTTAAATTCAGTTTGTAACCTCCTTTAAGCCTGTAAGTACACTTAACATTTCAGCATGTCTTCCTTCTTTTCAGTTTTTGTTACATTTATAGCCAAAAATGAAAACATTAGGATTTACTCTAGAAAGAATGACACAAAGGTGTAAGGATTTAAACATCTGTCATGATTCAGTAAAAATAACAATGAGAAGGCTTTTGTTCTTTTTGTTTATCTCATTCAAATGCATTTTCTTTTCAACGTTCCTTTAGCTGTTTGTTTGTGTAGTCATCATTTTGGAACAGGTTGGTGTGATGGACCCAACTATTTTACAATCATGTCATTAGCACCACGCGGTGTCCCGCCAGTGTCTCACCTTCCTTTTATCATCCAAGTTGGTGTCCTTCAAGAATCTACCCTCTCGCCCCTGCATTGACACGGTCACCGCAGATGTCCATCTACCACGTCTTTGGATGCTGCTCTAAGGTGACGACATCCACAGTGTGCCATGGAAAACACGACTGGATAAGAATGACCTTTGACTTAACATAAAGAAGAAGGAGAACCTGGAATGAGGGGCACGGCCCAATGGCACCATACTAGTCGATGGACAAGACTTGAACAAAACTCTCCGGGTCAGAAACTTGGGCTGGCTCATCTGTGGAAATGGCAACATTCTACGAGACGTCCAGGTGTGTGTCAGTGCTGCATGGATCAAAATACCCATCTACCTTATGGGAAAGATCTACAAAATAGTCATCAGTCCAGTCGCCATGTACTGGGCAACAGTGACAACCAAACACGAACAAGCTCTCCACACCATGGAGATGTACATGCTCCGGTTGATCCTCGGCCTGATTCCACTTGCTCATGTCAGCAATGAGAACATAAGGAAAAACAGGGGAATAGCGCCAATTACAAAGAAAATGTGTGAAGCCCAACTGGGTTGGTATGGCCATGTTGTCAGACTATGGTGAAGACAGCCGATGCCTGAGCCCAGAAGGGAAACAGCCACACAGATGACCAAAGAAACGCTTGGTAGAATGGCTCAAGGAAGGACACTGCCTCTGAAAACACCTGGGAATTTAAAGAATGACGGCAGGCATGCTTGAAAGTGGACCTTGCACCTAAGAGGCATCAACGCTAAGAAGATTTTGAAACAGGTTGGTATGATGACACAAGGTGGCAGGGAGCGTGGCCAAAATATGTCACGTGGGCGTGGTCACACTGTCACAGCAGCCACCTTTAAAAGAGCGAGCTGTGCACTCAGAAAGCGTTTGGACTTCATTTCTAAATGGAAGGGGGCGTGGCCAACATATGTCACATGGGCGTGGTCACATCATTACAGCAGCCACCTTTAAAAGAGCGAGCTGTGTATTCAGAAAGTGTTTGGACCTTTCTACATGGCTTCACCCAGAACAGTGATAAAACACACATCACACGAGCCTAAACTAAATAAAAAGCAGATGTGATCGCGGCAGAAAGACTTTTTTTTTTTGTATTATTTACCATCTAGTGCTTCTGTGCTTATTAGGACCTTGCAAAATTTTACTATGAGATTTAGAGAGATTAAGGCAAAAAACAATTTGTAGAATAGTAATAACAGTCTAGTCAGTAGTTCAGTAATAACCGTGAAACATTACAGAGCATGAAGAGTGTCCAACAGTCGTAACATAAAACTCGACTGAGAAACAAATGAGGGTCAGTCCCCCAATCTTCCTCCGACATCAACAAAGTCATGCAGATTACATTAACTGGAAATATAAATGGACTCGGCCTGGGTGTGAGTGGGCTCTGCAGTGGACTGGCACCCCATCCAGAACTGATTCCTGCTTTGCATCTGATGGTGCCCGGATAGGCTCTGGCTTCCAACTATCCTGAATGGGACAGCAGATTTGAGAATATTATACTGTATGTTATGTCTGCCACCAGCCGAACAGAAATGGGACATGCAGTAGGACAAAAGCAGCCATCTGGAAGAATCTGCCACAGGCAACCTCAAGGTTACCAAACAGTCCTCAAAACAAGATGGTAGCACAAGAAGACACAAAAAATAAAAAAAGGGAAAGGAATCAGGCTTAAGAGTGTGTCGACCCTTGGCACAATGCTGGCCATACTGAGCCCCTCTCTTCACCAGAGCCCTCTTCGTCCAATAGGTGTCTCGTTTTCCGGACAGCCAGAGTTGCTGCATTACGTGATCATTCCGATAAATATATTTTATTACACTGTTCATTCTCTCAAAGTATTTCTCCTTCCTAATTCACATTTTTTGTTAAAGACTTCCTTAATTGCTCCTAAATAGTTTTCTTGCAGGCTGATAATTAAGGAAGCACCAACGCAGGTGCAAGTGGTGAGGCAGCCTAAACAGGAGCCCCTCGTCCTTTGTCATCTGCACCTGTGTGGGCTCGTCATCAGGCGGCTGCTTTCTGCAGATTGCTTTTCATAGAAACCAGAGATCAAAATCGTAACCCCTGCATCTTTTGAAAAAGGGAAATAAAAACACGCTCAGGAGTTGCTGGACTGACAGAGGCAGGCAAAATTGCGGTCGGTTTATGAAGAAGCAGCCATGAGCAATCAGCTACTGACGATCTCCAGCTCTGAGGCAGGGAAAGCCTGACAGGCGGCAACGTTTTTTTTATTTTAGTTTTTGCCTCAGCACTGACATGGCATTGATGATTCTTATTATACAGCAGGGCTTACTTTAGCTTGAAAGAAGAATGTCCGGCATGTGCCAGGCCTTTTATTTCCCAGCTGTAGAACAGTGCTTACTGGAGTATAACTGCATGACAGGCTCACCTACAGCGAGAGAGACAAGTGGCAAATCGGGAAGCCAGCTCTGCTAGATGAACCGTCAAAGCTGCACAACTCACACACCTGACTTCCCACTGGTCACCTCACCAAGCTGAAGCCGTTGTACACAGCAAGGCCTTGGCCAGACCAAGTGTCAGCAGTGACAGCCATTATATCTGACACAATGGCCTGACTCTCCAGTTTGCAGGTGCCAGCTACAACTGACTAAAGACTGACTGGTCAACACCGCATGCAGGCCCAGCAGCTCAACTTAAAGCCTTCCAGTCAAACCCGGCCACGGAACATCAGAGTGACTGGCCGATACTGGCATAATCAGACACAACATCACATCGACGGGCCGCAAGTGGAATAAGCATCAGGATTCTGTTCGTGTGATTTTATTCTGTAAATTCTAACGTCTTGACTGTTATTTTCAGGTCCTTCTATTGCCCATCATTAGTGCTGTATCTCGTGTTTCTAGAGGGCGTGGTTTCATGGATCGTGACCCCCAGTAATCGGTGTAACGGGATAAAAGGTTGGCTGGGAGCTTCTTTCGTTATCCAATCTGCAAAAAAGAAAAGAATTCTTTGCTTTTGTTCTTCTTGCAAGTTGCTTTTGGCTTTGACCTCTTCGCCTGTTTTCTCGACTTTGATTCTTGTCTACAGTATTGTTGGGATTTGGTAATGTAGGTGGCACACAGGATGGACGGGCATCCCAGCCAGGAACCAGGAAAATCCCTTACCTGGATGGGAGACCCTGAGAGAACATAAAGGCCAAGAGAGGAAAGGGGTTACACTTGGACTAGGCAGCTCCTAAGGGATGGACAGACATCCCAACCAGAACTGATGGTTCCTTACCTGGGCGGGAGGCCCCAAATGAATAGACAGGTGTTGCCGCCACACATGGGCTTAATACCTTCCCTGACCAGGAAAAAAGAAGAGGACAGGGAAGAATTGTCTCTGGGGGATGTTTAATCCAGGTGGCACAGCGGCGCAGTGGGTAGCGCTTGTGCCTCACAGTTAAAAGACACGGGTTCGCTTCCCGGGTCCTCCCTGGGTGGAGTTTGCATGTTCTCCCCGTGTCTGCATGGGTTTCCTCTGGGTGCTCCGGTTTCCTCCCACAGTCCAAAGACATGCAGGTTAGGTGCATTGCCGATCCTACACTGTCCCTAGTGTGTGTTTGGTATGTGCGTGTGTGTGCCCTGTGGTCGGCTGGCACCCTGCCCAGGGTTTGTTTCCTGCCTTGCACCCGGTGTTGGCAGACCCTGTAGTTAGGATACAGCGGTTTGGATGATTGATGCATGGATGTTTAATACCCCCAGGTGTTAGATGGCAGCAGCCCTCCATGCTGGCACCCATTCGGGAACCAGCAGGGAATGCTAGAAGTTGTAGTCCTGCAGCACACCCCTGCTGGGGTCCATGGGTGCCACAAGGGCACTGTGCAGGGAGATGTGCTCCCCAGAATATGACACTTCCGGGTCCACAATAAAAGGGACCGCACTCCCTTATCCAGACGAGTCGGAGTTGGGAGGAAGGATGAGAACACTCAAATGGAGGAGGGCAGTGCAGTGGTGAGAGGAGAGAGTATTGTGGAGAAAGAAAGAAAGAAAGAAAGAAAGAAAGAAAGAAAGAAAGAAAAAAACCTGTGCTTGTGCTTTTGTCACTTTTGGAGGTATTGCATTGAATAAACCCTCCATTATTTGAACCCGGGACTGTGTTCATGTGATCGTGTTTGGGGCTCACTGACGCCCCGGTTTCCATCACAATATCTAAATTTGTTTCTAGTTGCTTTGGTTGCATTTTTTTTCCACATGCATGTCCAGTATAAAAAATACCTTGTCTGTTTCTCAGCAGGACATAAAACAGATCCAAGAGTTAAGCTTCACATTGACTGGACAAACCTTACATAACCAAGAGTCCATATTCAAACTTCAGATGAATTGCTCAAAAATGGTACCAGCAGATTCTGTCATTAAAATTCAGGCCGACTGGCTAGTACTGGTATAAGCAGACCCAACACTTAAGTGTCAGGTCAAACGGTCAAATCAAAATGTTAACACTGAATGGTCTTCAATTATACAAGCAGTCAGGTCAGGTCAGGTCAGGTTGGGGAGCATGCACTGGTACAGTGGGTTGCCGCACCCACCACACAACAAAACAGCTCCAGATCCTGGTTGGTAACCCCCCAGGCAGACACTCGATCTCTGGAACCCTCTGGAAATGACCCTCTATCTGCCGCAGCCAGGTGTTACGTGGGCATCCCCTTGGCCTGGTCCAGCAACTAGAGCAACTTACGAGCCGGATCACCCTCGGGTTATCATGCCAAATGGCCGTAGTGCTGTAACTGACGCTCCCTCACAATGCAGGTAATGTGTCTCATTTGGGACTCCGTGAGCAACTGCTCATTCAACACAAAGTCAAACCAACGGTACCCAAAGATTCTCTAAAGAGACACAGTGCTGAAGGAGTCCAGTCTTTGTCTCAGGTCACTGGATAGCGTTCATGTCTCACAACCATATAGCAAGACAAGAAGCACCAGGACTCTAAAGGCTTGGACCTTCGTCCTTTTGCATAGATATCGGCCCCTTTCCAGCGACCTCATGACCCCCATGCTCTCCCAATCCGTCTACTGACTTCACAGGAAGAGTCACCAGAGACATGAATGGCACCGCTGAGGTATGTAAATCTTTTGATGTGGTCAACACTCTCACCGCAAACGGACACGCTGCTGATTGTTTTTTAGAGAGAACCAAAAGTCCCTTCACGTTGACTTTACAGCCCTAATATAATCCAGACCCACTTTCAGATGAACTACTCAGAACTGATGTGAGCATATGCAAAAATTAAACTGGTTAGGACTGGTATAAGCAGACCCTTCAGCTGAGCTGCAAAGAGTCAAATCAAAACATGTGGTCCATCAGTATGTTACAGCCGTTATTCAAGGGCATTTTTCCTTTCCATACTTGTTTTTTTGTTTCAGAATTATTACTTTTCATGTTTTAATGTAATCTCTGTTATAATCATGTATTATTTTGTATTTATGTATTCACATGTACTTCTGTTCCTTTTGCTTGGTGGGCGGGACCAGCCTGACATCACTGCTGAAGCACCGCCCTCCGCCGTTTCGTTTGACAAGGTGGTCCTTCATTGCTCTTTGCAGAGTATTTGAATTGTCTCAGTTTTAATCTTTTGCTTCTGCTTTTGGTATTTCTGGATTAGAAAGTGGACTTTGTTTCTTTGAATTGCCCCTTTTTGCCATTTTTTATACTTTTTTTTATAAAACCAAATACATTTCTTTGTTCTTCATCTGGAACTTTGAAAAATAAATATTTTTATTTATAAAGGTCCTACATTTGCTGTTTTCGTGACTTTCGTTTTCGTTTTCGTGAGTTTGATGGCTGTTCCCCCTCTATTGGGTATTTTGAGATATTTTGGGACTTGTAATTAAGAAACCCGATTTCACAACAATAACTAAACTGTAGCTCAACTGGTTAAGACTGGTATAAGTATACCCTCTTTATTTTTTGATAAATCATCACGCTCATATAGCGCGAGGGGCACGATGGTGCATCTGGTAGCACTGCTACCTCCACAGCTCTCAGTTCAAACTTCAAACAAGATGCCCTCTGTGAGGAGGTGGGTGAGTGGAGTCTTCGAAAGTTTTTGTAAGTTCTTCTCTGGATTTTCTAGTTGGCTGCTGCTTCCCATAATCCTCAAGTAGTGACTCTAAATAGGCCTGGTATGTGTGTGTGGTTGCCTTCCCAGTCTTGTTTCCTGCCACGTTGCTTAGATTGGCTGAACTTCATCTCCTTGAGGCCACAAACAGTTTCCATAATGGACAAAATGGATGGAGAAAAACAGTTGGGGAAACATAAACTTTATGTAGGTCCTAATTTTTAAATCACAGACAACCTACACCCACTGAAGATGACAGGAGCATCCGGCACCGTCTGTTAGGGGGCGTTAATACAACGTCACAGTGGGTCAAACACAGGAGCAACATTTCAAGGCGCAAACCATAATGCACTTTGAACCCAGATGCACCATCTCTTTAGTTCACACCAACACACCAACTCCACAGTGAAAGCTGAAACGTGCAGCAAGCAGAATGCACTCCCATCATGAAGTGCAAAAGAAAAAAGAAAAACCGTCAAGAGATAACAACATGAGTCAACCTATAGAGGAAAACAATGACGACACTAGAGCCTGGCAGCCATCGGAGTCCAATATGCCTGTTAGCGAGTTTCCACAACTCTCACCTTCAGCACTCGTCCACTTAGCTGCACCGGAGGAGACTTCTTATTTTGTAGTAGGGGGGGCACAAAAAGCTCCTTGCTCTTTAAGAGTCTAGACATACCCTTCATGGGGAGTCCAGCTCTGCCAAAGTGCTCTGCTGCAACCGTTTCCATGGTAACCGCATGGAGCGCCAACCCCAGGCTTTGTCACTTCATTCAGCTCAGTTCCTGGAGCCGCGTGCAATGGGGGTGGTGGGTTTCGTGTGTAGGAGCATTTCAGCCCAGACCACACATTGGCTGCTCCCCAGCAATTATAAATGAATGTTCATTATGCTGGATATGAAAAGCAGCGGCCTCAGAACAATAGCCTGGCAGGCGAAGTGGATTGAGTGCCATTAAAATTCACGTTCACTGGGCCACAGCCCTCTTCTAGTGTAGACAGCGCCTGGAGCGCTGGGGCTACCATTGTGTTCGCTGCTCCCGACTGCAACAGGCGACAAAGAGGCAGGATGGATGAATTGGGAAGCCTCCCATCATTAAAGAAATCATTATCCCTGCTCCAGTGGCGAAGCCACTCCTGTCCAGAATGTCTCTCCTGTGGTTTAAAACCCCACTTAGAAGTGCAGTCTGCAGGTGGTGCCATCATTAAGATTACAAGATTTCAAGAAATACTGAGGAGAGAAATAAGCTGAGGAGTCGATGCGGCCCTGTCCTCGTGATGTGATGCCAGCTACCATATTGTATGTCTGGATAACAATATCGGGGTCATCTATCCCAGCAGCAAAAAAAACAGAACCCACCTTGGATAGGATGGCAGGCTACTCACACCCATGCTTACATAGTGCCAGTTTAGCGCCACCATTTAACCTAACCAGCACGCTTCTGGGAATGAGGGAGGAACACCAGTGCACACAGATTCCTATCGGAATCTCAAGTGCTATAAACACAACTGATTTAAATCTTGAAGCGTGTTGACACACACAAGCCCTGCCCCGATGAAGTAAGCAAGATGGGGGTTGATAATAAGGGGCCCACAGTCCATTACTGCCTTTTTCTACCTCCTTTTCAGAATGGAGCCAGACAGTCTGGTGGACCAATCACATCGCTTCTAGCCAATTAATGGAAATCCCACCCCTTCCGGACCTTTCTACTTGTAGGCAAGCTTCAAATCTGAAACCTGGGAACCAGCTTCTTGAACCTCCATCAAAGAATTAGCCAGTTTACAGGATGGAAGGTCCACAAACCTTTTCTTTTGAATGGAATGTTGAATTATTGTTTGACCCTCTCTCGTCTGCCATTAGGTTAGGGTGCCAGCTCTTCTTCGCGACTGTTTCTCATCCCTCTGAGAATGCATTCTATTAGAAGGGGCTGAATGGACACATAAAGTATGGACTAATCACACATGGGCTTTGCTTACGCACATTTATTACATGGTGATGAGTGGACTGAACAGTTAACTAAAGCCTCCAGAGAGAACATGCAGTCTCCACACAGAAGGCAAAATGAAAGTGCTACTAAAAAGTCGCTGCCCTGCCGTGAGTCTTTGGGTGTGCTGGACACATACTGGCTGATCATTCAGGAAGTAACTATTCACTGGCATTTTAGCAAAAACGTATTTACTTGCAGGTCTTGTGCTAGCGACTGTATAAAAGACATGTGGATTATGTGACACGAGTAACGTGAGGTTTTTTTTTTTTCCTTTTTTACATGGATATTTTTCACACTGTTTGGCACTGTCCAGCACTGGTCACCTCTCCATCCCATTTATGACAATCTCTCTCCAAGGAAACATTTCATGGCTGCCACTACAAAGTACATGGAATAATAACAAGTTTTTAAATGCTCATTTTTAAGTGGAGTATTCCAGCTCCTAACCTCTCCCTATTCCTATAAACCCACTGCTGGACAGGACGTCACCTTGTGACTCTGAATTGGATTAAGAAGGTCTACGAATCCAAAGGATGACCCTACAAAGACCTAAGGAAGAAGGTGGCATGGCTTTACCTAACATTCGATTTTATTACTGGGCGGCGAATATACAAGCTATAAAAACCTGGACATTGACACAAATAGATGAACATACACAGGCTTGGTCTGCAATAGAAATAAAATCCTGCAGTACTTTTTTATATTCCTTGCTTTGTATCCCGGTAAATACAAGTTATCATCAGTATACTAACAACCCAATTGTGCTTCACTCACTCAGAATATGGAACCAATGTAGGAAGTATTTTAAGATCGAGAAGCTTATCTGTGGCTCCTCTGCATGAGAACCACTTTTTTCCACCCTCTCAAACGTACGCAGTTTTTAATGCCTGGAAAACATTCGGGATTAAATCACTTAGAGATCTGTACATAGACAACGTCTTCACATCCTACGAACAATTACACTCCAAATTTAACTTTCCAGCAACACATTTCTTTCACGATCTTCAAATTAGAAACTTTGTTAAACAGAACCTGCCCAATTTTCCTCACCTCCCACCTACTTCAATGCGGGAAGAAAATCTGGTCAGTCTTGAGGACTCAGACAGCATTTGTGTAATATATGAAACTATTTTACAGTCCCTCCCTTTCAAAGATCTCAGAGTACAGCGGGAAAAGGATCTCTCACTCGACATCTCAGAAAAGGAGTGGAAGGCAGCAGTGCACAGAATTCACTCGAGCTCCATATGCACAAAGCAATCAATCAATCAATCAACATTTATTTATATAGCACATATTCATACAAAAAAATGTAGCTCAAAGTGCTTTACAAAATGAATAGAAAAATAGAAGACACAATAAAAAATAAACATAAGTCAACATTAATTAACATAGAATAAGTAAGGTCCAATGGCCAGGGTGGACAGAAAAAACAAAACAAAAAACTCCAAAGGCTGGAGAAAAAAAAGCATACAATTATTCAAGTTAAAATTATAAATCGAGCACATCTGTCTTGTTTAAAATTGTCCAAAATGTTTTCAGGGCAAGAGCCAAACTGTGAATGTTGCAATCGAGCTCCAGCCTCATTAGGCCACATGTTTGTTTGGCGTGCACCAAATTAACATCATTTTGGCCCAAAACCTTGAAATGCCTTTCAGACAGCCTTGGAGTCACAATCTCTGCTAATCCACTAACAGCCGTGTTTGGTGGACTCCCTGAGGGGCTTAACATGGAGAAGGACAAACAAACTGTAACTGTCTTTACTTCACTATTAGCACATATGTAGACTTATCTTGCTCAACTGGAAGAATCCTAACTCTCATCTGTTAAGTCAGTGAGTAACTGATGTCATGATGGAAACAATCTAATTCTCACGTAGAGGATCTGTGCAAAACTTTTTCAAAACCTGACAGGATCTGATAAATAACATTTTAGAATGAGCATTTAAATTGAGGAAGTGGATTCTCTCCCCTCTTTTTCTATTCTATTTTAATTTATATATTTATTTACAGATTTTTACTATTATTAAAGTGCTACTCTGCTGACATAGCTCTCCTTCTCATGGGTGGGGGTCGATTTCTTTCAAGCCAGACTTGTTAAACTTGATTTGCATGTATGGAATCTCTTTTAATTTTAATAAAATTAAATATAAAAAGAGGGTCTACGAATGTTATACAAGTTATGTGATAGAAGTTTCTTCCCTGTCTCCTTAGACAAAAGACTGGATCCACAAGGAATATCTGGAATTGTGTCATGCAGTGTTCAAAAAGCCATCTAGAGGCCTTCCAGTTTAGTGGTCACCCAATGGCCCTCTCGCGTGATCCTCCTGGTCAAGGTGCTGTCGTCCATTTCCAGTGTGGCTAATTCTGGCTCGTCCATAGCGCCTGGTTACTGGGAACTTCAAGAACATCCAACTAACAAACAAACCCAGAAAACTGCAGGAGTTATAGAAGTATTCACAATGACAACAGCTTTGGATCCGATTCCAGTTGTTTCATCTAGCTGACGCAGATTGAATTTTTCTCCAGCAATTTAATCAATAAAAATGCCTATTGAGCTCATTCATTAAATCAGAATGAACATTTTCATTTTCATGTATTCAATTCAATTCCAAATTCTAAGAAGGGGGTGTTCAGGTTGGAATTTTGAAGCCCAACCCAATGTTTTTCCGCCCTATCTTCCTACTGACTGGCATCATCAATTGACGTTTACAGCGAATAACAAAGAGACGTTGAAAATGCAGGTCGCCGAAGCTCCGGGGAGGTGGCAGGATTAATTTCACTGGGTGTGAGTGTATGAGAGCTTGCGTTGGCCTACAGGCAAAACGTGACGGATATAACAGAACAACTCGATAAATAAAGAAATACCTGGCAGAGAAAATAATAGGACAATAAAAACAAAGGACATTCTCTCACATTACCAACTTTGGCTGGGAAGAACTTGAGGCCACCGTACTGCCACAAAAATAAAGTCACCAGTCATTCCAAAGTGTTAAACTGCATCTAAGGAGGGCCTGGTTACATACACTGCTTATTAATGGAAGTGTGAATGTCCACTCACTTGGTGCTTATGGAACTCCACTCAAATCAGAAGCACAGTCACGCTTTCACTCATCGTCCCAGCCATTGGGAATTAGCGGCTGTTCTCCTAAGCCTGTTTGCCATGGGTGTCCCTGTTAGGAGTGCACAGCTTCAAGCGACATAACATTAGGGTACATCAGCTTTCACCACCGCACCAAGGACGTGATCCTGAGAGATTACACCAGCATGAACTCCGGACGATTCTCTACATCAGCCTGGTGGATCACAACATACTGGAAATGGCGGTGTCTTCACCTAAGCAAAGGTCACAAGAACCAAACATGTGATCCTACAGACCCCACTCCAACTGGGCAGGCCCAACTCCTACACATCAGACAAAAGTCAAGTCCTGGGGGTCACAGGAAGTCGCTCAAAGATGCTCTCGAGGCTGACCTTACCAAAAGTCAGAACATCGTCATTAGTCTACAGACCGTAGCCATGGAATGGCCGCAGTGCCGCTGCACAATTCATTAAGTATCAGTTAACTTTGAGACTGACCCTCTCGCTCTCTGAAGTGACAAAACAGGAAGGAAAAGCAACAGAATCCAAATATGCACAGGACACTCCTGACATGAACCTTCTGCCACCACCTACGGCAAGACCTGTGACTTGATGACTGGACTCGCAGAAAGTATTCAGACCCCTTCACTTACGTCGTCACATATTGCTGCTGTGTTGCAGTGCTAAACTAGGACAGAAAGAGTGAGGTGGGGAGCGTGCGCTGATAACTGCGTGTTGACGCACCGCCTCAGGACGCACTGCCTCAGCATCCCCCAGTTTAGGACCCGAGTGCAGTCGTGCGACAGGTGACACCTCAGCACCACATCGTTTAAATTCATTTTTTCTGATATCAAGCAACACTCAGTATGCCAAAGTGAAAATGGCATTTTAGAAATTTTTTGAAAATGTATTGAAAGTATTCAGACTCTTCATATTTGGCTCAGGTGACTCCCATTCAATTGATTATCGTTGAGATGTTTCTACAGCCCACCTGTGGCCAACAAAGGCACACAGCTGTCAGGAGAAGGGCCAGTGGAGCAAAAACCGAGCCATGAGACTGAAGGAACTGCCTGAAGAGCTTAGAGACTGGGCCATGCCGAGGCTGAACGGACGCAGTCACAGAGACGATACTGATATACTGGATCTGATTCCAACTGTTTCATCAAGACAACCCAGACTGCATTTTTTTTCCCCAACTATTTAAGCAATAAAATACATAATTAACTCATTCATTTAATTAGGACGAGCAATCTCATTTTCACATATTCAACACAACTGCAGATTCTAAGAATGAAATGTTCATGTTGGATTTTTGAAGCCAAAACCATTTTTTTCTGACCCATCTTTCCACTGATTGGCATCATCAGTTCTCACTAACAACAAACAACAAAGAGAAGATTAAAATGCAACGGCAACAACACTGACGGTTCCCGAGAACACTGCAGCCTTTATAATTCTAAAAAGCAAAATGGTTGGAATGACCAGAACTCTTCTTATAGCTGGCCACCTGGACAAATGAAGCAATCATGGATAGGATGGGATGGATGGATGGATATGAAATGCACGATAGATAGATAGATAGATAGATAGATAGATAGATAGATAGATAGATAGATAGATAGATATGAAAGGCACTATATAATAGATAGATAGATAGATAGATAGATAGATAGATAGATAGATAGATATGAAAGGCACTATATAATAGATAGATAGATAGATAGATAGATAGATAGATAGATATGAAAGGCAATATATAAGATAGATAGATAGATAGATAGATAGATAGATAGATAGATAGATAGATAGATAGATAGATAGATAGATAGATAGATAGATAGATAGATAGATAGATAGATAGATAGATAGATAGATAGATAGATAGATAGATAGATAGATAGCTTTATTTTTTTCCTCAGAGAAATTCAGGTGAAAAACATTTTTCTAAAGCGACAAACTGTTCTTTCATGGAGTTTCTCTGATGAAATTTTGGACAAACGGAGTGTGTTGAGAATAATGAGGTGAACGGCCATAGCAGTGCCTCGCCTTCTGGGGGGCTCATGAACAGCTCAGGGGTGTCACCCATTGCAAACTTTACTTTGTCTTTCAATTAAATTGTAAAACGTAAAAGTTTATGAACTAGTGAGGCTTTTCTCATAATGACCCAGAATGCAAAAAAATAAATAAAAAGCAATTCTTTACAACAAATAATACCCACCAGGACAGACACAAAAACATATCCTGGGCCATTCCTGAGCTTTAAAGGGTCAGAAGTTATAGGCAGGCCCCTCAGGGCGTCCACAATTTCGGAAGGTGCCACATGCCCACTAGCGGCCAGCGTGTGATGTCACTTCCCAAACACCCCTCTGCTGTCAAGGTCGTAGTGTTAAATTCCAAGGACTCTGACCCCTCGCCCCACCAGTTTCTGAGGTGTAAAAAATTTATGTAAAAAACAATTAAATAAATAAATAAATAGCAAAAAGTATAAATGGCCAATTGTTACAGTGTCGGAAGGCAGAGTGGCGACCAGGTCATAAATCACTCATGTTAACAACAGAGTTCTAACATCTCACAGCGGCAGGAACAAGTAATCCTCTAAATCTAAAATGAATTGAAATGATTTTAGCACCAGGCTGGCTGGGATGCTATAATGGAGGGATAGACCAAATCGGGGGCAATACCCGGTTGGGACGCCTTATGATTCTCATCCTGGGTGGGATGCCTGAAGATTACAAGAAGTGGCAGGAGAGCATGGGAGGGAGCAGTTCACCCCCAGTTTAGGAGGTGGCAGTGTCCCTCATATAGAGTCCCAGCTTAGACACCTGCACGGCTGCATGGGAGTTGGGAGTCCAGAGGAGCAGCCCCGTAGGGGTCACTGGCAGATGGTAGAGGGTGATGCTGGGGTAGGATCTCCCTGGCTGTGTCATAACCCTGAAGTGCTTCCAACGGGCTACATCACGTCACCTGAAGTACTCCCGGGTCCTTAATAAAAGGGACCACAATGCCTTGTTCAGATGAGTAGGAGCTGGGAGCAGAGGTGGGCAACACGTGACTGGAGGAGTAGCAGTGTGATGAAGAGAGAGAGAAGAAGAAACAAGGCTTTTAATTGTGGCGCAATAATTTTGAACCCAGGACTGTGTTTGTGTGTTCGTCCTCGGGGTTTTGGGGCTTTGTGGCGCCTCTTTAGCCTTCACAGCCGAAACATAAAATGTGTAAAAAGTGAAATGGTCTGAACAGTTTCTGAATCCAGTTCATGTAACGTTGATGGCTGTCATTCTCCTTTCAAGTGACCACCACTAGAAAACAAAAGAAACCCACCATTGTGTCCCTAGACAGAAATGTGGCTCACGATGGGTTAAGCCGGCGGCGCTTTGGCTCCTACAAAAGCCAGAAAATCATCTGTTAGGCGAAACAACGGCACAGTCAAAGGAGTCCAGGAATATCTCTGAGTAAATTAAGGCGGCAGCAGAACAAAGCGCAAGAAGAGGCTTGATCAGCCATAGCGAGCGACAGCACCCCACTGTTTTATAATCAACGCGACTTCCCCACCATTCAACAGCGCACTTACACATCATTTTCCTTTTTTTTGTAATCTTACTGACTATCACAAAATCTAAAGCGACAAACTGTTCTTTCATGGAGTTTCTCTGATGAAATTTTGGACAAACGGAGTGCGTTGAGAATAATGAGGTGAACGGTCATAGCAGTGCCTCGCCTTCTGGGGGGCTCATGAACGGCTCAGGGGTGTCACCCATTGCAAACTTTACTTTGTCTTTCAATTAAATCGTAAAAGTTTATGAACTAGTGAGGCTTTTCTCATAACGACCCAAACACAAAAAATAAATAAATAAAAAGCAATTCTTTACAACAAATAATACCCACCAGGACAGACACAAAAACATGTCCTGGGCCATTCCTGAGCTTTAAAGGGTCAGAAGTTATAGGCAGACCCCTCAGGGCGTCCACAATGCGGAAGGTGCCACATGCCCACTAGCGGCCAGCGTGTGATGTCACTTCCCAAACACCCCTCTGCAGTCAAGGTCGTAGTGTTAAATTCCAAGGACTCTGACCTCTCGTCCCCCCCCCTTTACTACCAGAATTCCTACCTGATGCCTGAGCCCCCTTAAAAGGAATACTGGAAGTGCTGCCCCCTGGTGGTTCAAAACAGCATTGTCTCTCTCTTCATCTGTTCAGCCATGCAATGAGAAGTCAAGCAAAATGACACCTTCTACTGGCTAACTGAACAGATTACAATATGCAGGCTTTCATGGCAGCCCAAGATTACAAGCCCCCTGAAGAAGGGGCCTGAGTTGCCCCAAAAAGCCTGCATATTGTAATCTTTTTAGTTAGCCAAAAAAAGGTGTAATTTTGCTGTACTTTTCATTGCATCCATAATGGTTACAACACCCTACTACTCTGTTCAGCCACGGAAGTTTTCAATTACATAATATAAAATTTCCCAAGCTTGATTAAACCAATTTTGAGTTGTGGGCAGCCGGAGTTTACCTGAGCAGCACAGGGTGTACTCCTCAAGTCACAGCGTTCAGTTAAGTAAGAGGGCAGAGTATCCTCCAGACCTCCGAAATCTCGGCGTACACATCAGCAGAAATCCTTCTGCACTGCCAGTTCACTAAGAAAACAGAACACATGCCACGTTAACTGCTAATGAAAATCCACGTTAAAGAGCCAGAGGTCATCCTAGCAACACAAAAAGGGGACTGAACTAAAGGTTGCTTGCTACTTGGCACCCCGCTTTCAAGCATCCAGTGCTGAGGAAAGGAGGGCAGGTGAGTAGAGCGTCCCCCGCTAACTGGCCTGCTAGTCGGTGCATGGCTGAATTGTAAAGCAGGACATAGACAATCATAGACTGGGCATCTGGACACTCAATCTGACTGATTGATACAGTGGAATTAGGGGCTGCCATCTAAGTCTTACAATGGACCCCAGCAACAGGGAAAGGAGCCTGCAGACCAGAGTCACATTGTGTTGCCTTCCTCTGAACCCAAGGTCTGTCTCCTCATTTTGAGGTGATAAAACCCATAGTGGAGGTGCCAGGACTCTGCGGGGGAAATACTTAAATGGTACAGTGCACAGGGGGCCTTTTGGATGCCCACAGTTTTCCAGAAGACCTCCAGGAAGTAACCCTTAAACTAAAACGAGTAACTATCAACTCCTTTAGAGGAAGACAGACTGAGGTGTCCCAGCAGGTGTTAGGACAGAGATGGGCAAGAAGGAAAGAGACACGGGACAGCATGATGGTAGAAGGCACAAAATAAACCCTACGAGTGTTGCTTAACATAAACAGACAGGAAAGGCATTATGTGATCCCAGGCATGGAGTGCAGAGGTGTGCGGGGAAAGGCCGCACCTGAGTTTTAATAGCTGTCACTCAGTCCGGCTGGCTGAATAATGGAAAGAGGTGCCCGTCAAAGAGGTGAGAGGGGCACATTCTTCACGGGCTGACACCTGTCAGCTCTGTCCATCTGTCTGTCCTTTCAGAGTGGGTGCAAGAAAGAAAGAAAGAAAGAAAGAAAGAAAGAAAGAAAGAAAGAAAGAAAGAAAGGATTTTTTAAGAAAAAAATTCAAAAAGCAAAAATAAAATGGAATGAAAAAAACAGGAATGAGTTTCAGTATTGATGGGAAGGAAGAGCCAGAGAGGGCCAGAAAGAGACAAAAGGGGTCCTTAAATTAGTGATGGATATGAAAAGGGTGCACTGTACCTACCATTACACTTTGTACAGATAAAAAGAAAAGTAGATATGAAAGACACTATATAACACACAGACAGATAAAAAAGGCACTATATGATAGATACTATGTATCTATCTATGAAAGGCACTAGATAGATAGATAGATAGATAGATAGATAGATAGATAGATAGATAGATAGATAGATAGATAGATAGATAGATAGATAGATAGATAGATACAGTGCATCCACAAAGTATTCACAGCGCATCACTTTTTCCACATTTTGTTAAGTTACAGCCTTATTCCAAAATGGATTAAATTCATTTTTTTCCTCAGAATTCTACACACAACACCCCATAATGACAACGTGAAAAAAGTTTACTTGAGATTTTTACAAATTAATTAAAAATAAAAAAATTGAGAAAGCACATGTACATAAATATTCACAGCCTTTGCCATGAAGCTCCAAATTGAGCTCAGGTGTATCCTGTTTCCCCTGATCATCCTTGAGATGTTTCTGCAGCTTCATTGGAGTCCACCTGTGGTAAATTCAGTTGATTGGACATGATTTGGAAAGACACACACCTGTCTATAGAAGGTCCCCACAGTTGACAGTTCATGTCAGAGCACAAACCAGGCATGAAGTCAAAGGAATTGTCTGTAGACCTCCGAGACAGGATTGTCTCGAGGCACAAATCTGGGGAAAAATTTCTGCTGCTTTGAGGGTCCCAATGAGCACAGTGGCCTCAATCATCCATAAGTGGAAGAAGTTCAAAACCACCAGGACTCTTCCTAGAGCTGGCCACCCATGTAAACTGAAAGATCGGAGGAGAAGGGCCTTAGTCAGGGAGGCGACAAAGAACCCGATGGTCACTCTGTCAGAGCTCCAGAGGTCCTCTGTGGAGAGAGGAGAACCTTCCAGAAGGACAACCATCTCTGCAGCAATCCACCAATCAGGCCTGTATGGTAGAGTGGCCAGAGGGAAGCCACTCCTTAGTAAAAGACACATGGCAGCCTGCCTGGAGGTTGCCAAAAGGCACCTGAAGGACTCTCAGACCATGAGAAAACAAAATTCTCTGGTCCAATGAGACAAAGATTGAACTCTTTGGTGTGAATACCAGGCATCACGTTTGGAGGAAACCAGGCACCACTCATCACCAGGCCAATACCATCCCTACTGTGAAGCATGGTGGTGGCAGCATCATGCTGTGGGGATGTTTTTCAGCAACAGAAACTGGGAGACTAGTCAGGATAAAGGGAAAGATGACTGCAGCAATGTACAGAGACATCCTGGATGAAAACCTGCTCCAGAGCTCTGTTGACCTCAGACTGGGGCAACGGCTCATCTTTCAGCAGGACAACGGCCCTAAGCACACAGCCAAGATATCAAAGGAGTGGCTTCAGGACAACTCTGTGAATGTCCTTTAGTGGCCGAGCCAGAGCCCAGACTTGAATCCAATTAAACGTCTCTGGAGAGATCTTAAAATGGCTGTGCACCGACGCTTCCCATCCAACCTGATGGAGCTTGAGAGGTGCTGCAAAGAGGAATGGACGAAACTGGCCAAGGATAGGCGTGCCAAGCTTGTGGCCTCATATTCAAAAAGACTTGAGGCTGTAATTGGTGCCAAAGGTGCATCGACAAAGTATTAAGCAAAGGCTGTGAATACTTATGTACATGGGATTTCTCAGTTTTTTTATTTTTAATAAATCTGCAAAAACCTCAAGTAAACTTTTTTCACATTGTTATTATGGGGTGTTGTGTGTAGAATTCTGAGGAAAAAAATGAATTTAATCCATTTAGGAATAAGGCTGCAACATAATAAAATGTGGAAAAAGTGATGCATTGTGAATACTTTCCAGATGCGCTGTAGATAGATAGATCGATAGATCGATAGAAATGCACTATATAATAGATACAGATAGCTAGAGACAGATAGAAAGAAATGTACAATTACATAGATAGATAGATAGATAGATAGATAGATAGATAGATAGATAGATAGATAGATAGATAGATAGATAGATATAAATGTACTATATAATCGATAGATAATGAAAGGCACTATATAATAGATAGATGGACGGATGGATGGTTGATGGCTCTGAAAGGCACTATATAATAGGTAGACAGAAAGTCCAGTCATTGCCCACATGTTTTCCTAAGCAGGTATGGCGATCTCGTGGATGTGAATGGACTAGGCCCCATCGTGCCTTTTGCCTGATGCAGGTGGGAAGGCCTTCTCTCCCACCTCTGACTCTTTTCTGTGTGGAGTTGTAAGTTCTCCTCATGTCTGTGTCTTGAGTATTTTTTTCCCTCCAGGTATTCCAGTTTTCCCCCCACAGTCCCAAGATGAACCATTACTCTTACTCAACGCGGGCTCTGTGTGTGTCCGTGAGTGGGCCGCCGCCTACTGCCTATTCAGGGTTGCTTCCTGCCTTACACCCCAATGTGCTGGCATAGGCTGTACCAACCACCCCCCCCCCAACTCTGCATATGATTGAGAGGCTTTGAGGATGTTATATTATGTTACTTTTCAGCAAACAATTGGATTAAATAGTCTTGGGAATTGTGTATCATGTTTAGTTTTTCATGTCAATTGCTCTGTGTCTTGGATTTCGACTCTTAGAATTACAACTTTGCATTTCATTTAACCAAAATGCATGTGAATGTTGACTTTTAACCCTGTTTTGTCACCTTTTCTTTCACAAGGCCTTTTCCCGTGTCATTTAAAATGCTGAATGCATGCCAAGCCGTGTAGGAGGCAACGTTAACTGCATGTGCATTATTGACTCTGCCCACTTGCTGAATGGGAACAGTGCGAGAGTCTGTGGGATGAACATGACTCACTGCCACCATGCAGATCTGGTGGCATTTCTTTCTCAAAGAGAGCCCAGAAGATCACCCAGAGAAGCTGGATTTGTCGTTACGATGCCTGCCACATATTATCATGGAGTAGGCTTGCCACGTATGAATCCACCTGTCACTTTTTTCCACAGAAATTATTAGAATAGTCTCTGTTTGACATAGCAACTTTTCACTGTTGCTAAGCATTTACTGAAGCAGTTCCGAGCAATATCACAAATAAAAGAGCCTTAGACAAAGTGTTCACTTTTCTTAGAATGTTAAATGTTAGGTTGGAGCCTATCATGGTGGGTCTGGGCTCAAGGCAGGAAACAGCCCTGGGCAGGACTGAACTGTTTGAACTAATCTGCACATCTTTGGGGAGAAAAACCAACCGTCACAGCCACGATGAGAACATGAAAACTCCACACAGACGGGCATTGGGTGAAGAGTTCAAACTCAAGCCTCTGCATTCACAGGGCTCTTTGCCTTCTCCTTAAATCTGAGCTGCATGTCATCTCAGTGAACATCTTCATTTTCTCCAAACATTCCAGTTTCTCTCCAAAAATGTCCCAGTGACACACCATCAGCCCAGTGTGTGTGAAAGAGCCAGTGATAACTAGTCTCCCTCTAAGAGAGAACAATTTGGTAAGTCAGACTCTGTCTCTCTGTAGCCCTCTAGCAGAAAAAGTGTGTTCAACAAATGGATGGATAGATATTCCTTTAAATAATTATTTCGTTCCCTTTATTCTTGCCTTATAAAGAAGTTTGTGATCACTATAAAAGGTGCTATATAATATACATTCACTAGACAAATTATTAGGAATACCTGCACACCTACATATCCATGCAATTATTGAATCAGTCAATCACGTGGTAGCAGCGCAATGTCAGATAAAATGTATTATTATTATTATTATTTAAATTACTATAATTATTATTATTATTATTAAAGACATGTAGATCCATGTTTGGAGGTTCAGTTAATGTTCACATCAAACACCAGAATGGGGAAAAAAATGTGATTTCGGTGATTTCGATTGTGGCAGGATTGTTGGTGCCAGTCAGGCTGGTTTGAGTGTTTCTGTAACTGCTGCTGTCCTGGGATTTTCACACACACCAGTCTCTACAGTTTACTCAGAATTGCGCAAAAAACATTCATGATTGGCAGTTTTGCAGTCGGAAATGCCTTGTTAATGTGAGAGGTCAGAGGAGAATGGCCAGACTGGTCCAAACTTTCAGGAAGGCTATTCTAACTCAGATACTCTGCACAACACGTCAAACCTTGAAGCGGGTGGGCTACAACAGCAGGAGACCGCGCCGTGCCATGGGCACGGGCTCACCAAAACTGGAGATTTAAAGACTGAAAAACGTAACCTGGTCTGATGAATCTGCTGAGGCAAACAGATGGAAGGCTCAGAATTTGATGCTAACAGCATAAACACCAATAAAACAAAGATGTTAATTGTTGGAGGGAATAACGCTGATCACAATAATATTCTGTCATCACTTAACATGGTTGGAATCACCATTAATTTTACTGAATCAGCTCGCAACCTAGGAGTTATCTTTGACTCTAGGTATTTAAAGCGCACATTACTAAGCTGTCCAAATCATGTTTCTTCCATCTTAAAAATGTTAGGAAATTAAGGTGCTTTCTAAATAAACAGAATTCTGAGAAATTAATGCTTCCATTTATTTCTAGTAGGATTGACTACTGCAATGCGGTGTTCACTGGCTGTTCTAACTGTTCTTTATACGGCCTTCAGTTGCTGCTGCAAGAATTATTACAAGAACAAGAAAATATGAACACATAACTCCAGTTCTTAAATCCTTACACTGGCTCCTGGTTAGGTTTAGGGCAGATTTCAAAATCCTCCTTTTAACATATAAAGCATTAAATGGCCAAGGTCCGGCTTACTTGTCTGAACTTATCATGACTTACAAACCAGAGCGCACATTAAGATCTCAAGATGCCGGTCTGCTTAGGATTCGAAGGATTAATAAAATAACAGTGGGAGGTTGAGCTTTTAGTTACAGGGCCTCTAAACTGTGGACTGGTCTGCCTGTTAATATAAGAGGTGCCCCTTTGGTCTCAGCTTTTAAATCCCGGCTGAAGACTCACTACTTCAGTTTAGCACACCCTGACTAGAGCTGCTGATTAGCTGTACAGACGGCATCTCTGTTGTCAGTCATTAGCACTAAAACATTAGTAACATGATCGTTATAATTGGATACTAACCCTCACCTATTCTGTTTCTCTTCTCTGTACTCAAATGTGGCACTTGGTGCCACAGCCCACCTGCCAAGTTGTTTTGCCTGCCTATGGTAAAGTCATCTCTGATAGAGGATCACTGGAATCGTGGGGTAGAGGGGTCCTTTCATCGGATTGGCTTGCAAGCAATGTTTCAGCTGTGGAAGGACCAAATGGGGGAGGCAGCTTGATAGATGAGGTCTCCAAGACTCTAAACAAATCCAAATCATATCATCTACTGTTAAATTCAGGTCCGTACTTGTAAAGTTTTTATTTTTATAGGCTTACTGCATTGAGGATTTGTTCTGTTCTGTGTATTGTATTGTATTGTATTGACCCTCTTCTTTTTGACACCCAGTGTACGCCCAATCTACCTGGAAAGGGGTCTCTCTTTGAACTGCCTTTCTCAAGGTTTCTTCCATTTTTCCCCTACAAGGGTTTTTTTGGGAGTTTTTCCTTGTCTTCTTAGAGAGTTAAGGCTGGGGGGGGGGAAGTCAAGAGGCAGGGCCTGTTAAGCCCATTGCGGCACTTCTTGTGTGATTTTGGGCTGTACAAAAGTAAATTGTATTGTATTGTATTGTATGAATCCATGCACCCAAACTGCCTTGTGTCGACAGTCTAGGCTTGTGGTGGTGGTAATGGCGTGGGCAATGTCTACTACCATTAATACCAATCAATCATTGCTTGAACGCCACAGCCCTATGAGTATTGTTTGTTACTGACCATGAGTATCCCCTTCATGGCCACAATTTACCCTTCTTCTAATGGCTACTTCCAGCATGATAATGCACCGTGTCACAAAGCAAAAGTCACCTTAAACTGGCTTCATGAACATGGCAATGCATTCAGTGGTCTTCACTGGCTGTCGCACTCTCCAGATATGAATCCAACAGCAAACCTTTGGAATGTGGCAGAACAGGAGATTCACAGCATGAATGTGCAGCTGACAAAACTGCTGAAACTGTGTGATGAAATCATGTTACATGGGCCGGAATCTCAAAGGAACATTTTAACATCTTGTGGAATCCATGAAATGTAGAACTGAGGTTGTTTTGAGAGCACAAGGTGGCCTTACGCCGATTTGCTTGATGAGTACATGCGTTAGCTGTGAAGCTCTGTGGCCTTTGGGGTAAAGGGGTTAAAACTCTGAGTCACAATACTACTTGTCTGGTGGTCCCGCTGACTTATAATCAGATGTGAAGTGGCCTCTCTAAGCTGGCTGTGTGTGCTGCAGCTGCAGAAATCCAAGAATTAAAAATGTTTTCAAAATGTTTGACTTTGTATAAGGCATCCGCTACATAAATTATTGTGCTTTATCATTAAGTATTGTAACTGTTTATGTGTATTTGAAGGGGGTTGGTTTTGTTTGTTGTAAAATTTTTGATCTTCTGTATAAGGCTACATTTCACCCTTGGAGCACTTAAAGTATCATCAATCTATCCATGTATTATATAGTGCCTTTCATATCTCTCTCTTCATCTATCTATTATATAGTGTCTTTCATGTCTGTCTGTCCAGCTATCTATTATATAGTGTGTCATATATCTGGTATATAGTGCCTTTCATATTTATATCTGTCCTTATTTTCTACAGTGCCTTTCATATCTATTATATAGTGCCTATCTAACCTTATTTTTATAGTGCCTTTCATATCTATTATATAGTACCCTTTTATATCTATCTGTCTGTCTGTACAACACTACGAGGTGACCACTATTTATGTCCATGGCCTGTCAGCTTATCGTTATCTTCTTACTGTGTTATAATCTGTTACTCCTCCATACTATAAAGTATGAAATTTTATGCACTGAATTGTCCATTGCCCAGGGGAGGCTGGGTTGCCAGGTGGCTAAGATCCACGCGTCCTGGGCTTGGCCACCACATGTTTGTCTTTTACACATTTTCACCTAAAGTCAAGATGTTGCTCGGCTCTCCTTTGTTGCCGCCTGACATTAAGCCTATTAAGCATATGACATAAGGTATTATAAATTAGATTTATGCTTTATTATTCATGGGCTGCAGATAATCTCCGAGCCGATCTACCGTGAAGGCCGCTATGAACTGTATTATGTCTGTGGGTAGTCAATTCAATTTTTTTTTTGTTTTGTTCGATAAGCTTGCACCTCACTGCTTTGTGAAGAGCTGCTCTGCAATGAAAGGCACTATATAAACCAGAAATGGATCAAGGACATTTACACGTATTTTGACTTTACACCTCTCATCACCACACTGTCCCTTTTGTGATCAGCTAGGGATCTCCTTCAAAACAATTCTAACTGGCTATCCCTCATCTGAAATGGGGTCAATCGCACAAACCACACACAAACAAAAAGAAAACAAAACTCCTTTCAGAGACAACACTTGATTTATGGATTTTTACTGTTTGGCTCATTTTTTTTCCCAACCTATTAAGACTGACTTGGACTAACCTGCAGGTCACACACAGATGCACTTGGCAATTACTGTAAAGAGAACAAATACTGGCCGTCGGCCCGGAGGCAGAACAGCCAATCTTGGTGCCCACTGGCTAGCTTTTTCTGCAGTCGTACCCAAAACTCATTACAAAGAGTAAAGAAAAAGAAGAAGAAGAATGTGAGAGGGAATTATTCAAACAGCCACACATATTCCCCGGCCACGACATTTCTCATACTGTACTGCACATTAAAATGTCCCACTGCAGTGCCCTCTATGGGCTGATCCAAAGCCCCGCCCCTGTTAAGCCCCGCCCCGCTCTCCTGCTGTACTCTCGTTAGTCACACTGTGAAGCTGCTCTGGCCCTCAAGCTCCTCCCCCATCATGTCCACACTTTTCTTCTGTTTGGTGTGCCTCATCTCTGTTCTTTTTTTAAAGGTGTGATGTGAACAGATAAGTCACACAAGATGAGAGTGCTGTGCAAGTTGTGTTGATGGTGATGTCGGAGAGTTGTTGACCTATCCACTTGTTGACATATCAAAAATATTTGAACTCCTCTTCATATAAAATGGGACTGATAAGAAAGTTTGTGAAAGCAATGAACAAGGAAAGTGGAAAATTTGTTTGAGACAGATATTTTTCCACAAATAACTGAAGCAAACATTAAACTCCTTTTCTAAAAATGATGTAAAAAATGTTGCATTTTTTTGACTTGAAACATGACAGTTTTATTAAATCTCATCTTTCTACTGTAAAACGTGCAAAACACTAAAAGTAAAAAGTGAGAAGAGCAAAAAGTATAATAATGATACACATAATAGTAAAGATAACGAATAATAACAATAATACGACCAGCACAATGCACACGTGACTGAGTGTCACATTTGAATTCCCAGAGTCCCTTTCGGTTTCACTGCTTTCACTTTTTACATCACTGCTGATGAGAGCTGTTTCTTACAAGACGCCATTATGAGGCAGGAGAAGACGTGTCCACACCACTGCCCGGGTAACACTCGGGCCTGACGCTTACGAGACACAAGCCTATACCGCCGCCCGAGTAACACTTGCCACTAATGCTGTTGGCACTTTTACAGCCCGAGTAAACCTAGGGTCTTAAGCAAGACAGTTGCCCAAGTGACACTCGGGACTAACACTTTTAGCTCTGTTTTTACATCCCGAGTGATGCTCGGGTTTAATGCCAAGAAGGTTAGGAAAGCATTTTTGTTGGTCCACAAATAAGGCACGTCATCAATGACAAGTGGCTTGAAGATCTGCTAGTGCAGTCAGAGGAAATCTCGTGGAGGGCATTCAAGGATGTGGCTGAGAACTTTCTTGGCAACCACAGAGGGCTAAAATGCACCCAGTTAGTTGACAACATGAAGCGAAGTGTATCTCTGTACATTCATTTTCTGCATTCGCACTTGGGCTTCTTCCCTGCTAATCTTGTGCAGTCAGTGACAAACATGAGAGAATAAGATTCTTGGCAAATGCTTTCGCTCTCACTCGAATTGTTTGTGGGCGGGGCTCTGTCGTGCGTATCCCATGGCCTGAATTGCGTGCCATTGGCGGCCGCTTAGTGAATTGTTGGTGGGCGGGGCTCTGTGAGTTGGCGGGCGTGGCTCTGTCTTGCGTGCGTCTTGCTTGCCATGGACTTAGTGAATTATATATATAGATATGGTAAAAGGAAGTTAGCATTTAAAAATATCGCAAAAAAATGCTAATTTCTGAAGCTTGCTTATATGTAAATATACTAACACATACTGTACTTCTAAATGTGAATTAAGTGAAGAAAAAGACTAATTAACAATTAGATCCTTTAATGATGATTTACGGTTCATCATCACCTACATAGTCTTACAACCCACCTACGGCGTAGCCTGATGCACCATTCTTGAGAAGTAAAATTATGACTATGCATAGTGCCAACACGAACCCTACGATTCTGATTGGACAGTTTGGTAACTATGTATTTCTGTTCATCTGGAAGTTAGCAAATATAAAAAAAAAGTTGAAAAATGTGCCAGCCCTATGGAAGAAAATGTGTAGCAAGAGAAGCGATGATCCTGGAGGGCAAAAACTGACTGACTTTTGAATGAATCATTTGCTTTTCTTTTGTGCTACAAACACCACCAACAAGCGTCCAGGCGAGTGTCTGCAGTGCTGAGTGATGCAGAAGTATAAATTGCTTTCAAAGTTTACACGGCAGCCTCCACACATAGCTATGGAGCAGGCCTGACACATAAGCATAAATCTGCCATTAGATTGAATCAGTAATTTGTAAAACTGGTTGGGATGAAAACCCGCAGCCACAGTAGTACCCCAGGATTGAATTTAGGAAGGCCTGCTCCAGACAAAGACCAAAGCCAGTAAGTAAATCCCAACCCTGCCTTCTCCTGCATTAACAAATACTTAATGAACTATAATGCTGCCTAAACCATCTACAGAAAAGATGGAGTTTGGATCTATAAAACTACTCACTGACCACTTTATTAGGTACACTTGTTCAATTGCTTGTTAACGCAAATATCAAATCAGCATTTAGGCAAATAGATATTGTCAAGACGACTTGCTGAAGTTCAAACTTGAGCATCAGAATGAAGAAGAAAGATGATTTAAGTGACTTTGAATATGGCATGGTTGTTGGTGCCAGGTGAGCCGGTCTGAGTATTTCAGAAACTGCTGATCTGCTGGGATTTTTACACACAACCAACTCTAGGGTTTACAAAGAATGATCTGAAAATGGGAAAATATCCATTAAGCAGCAGTTGTCTGAGTAAAAATGCCTTGTTGATGCCAGAGGTCAGAGGAGAATGGTCTGACTGGGTTTGAGCTGATAGAAAAGCAACAGTAAGTCAAATAGCCACTCGTTACAAATGAGGTATGCAGAAGAGCATCTCTGAATGCTCAATATGTCAAACCTTGAAGCACATGGCAGCTAAGAACAGGCAACGCAGACTACAATTCACACAGGCTCACCAAAATTTAACAACAGAAGACTGGAAAAACGCTGCCTAGTCTGATGAGTCTTATTTTCTGCTGTGACATTCGGATGGTAGGGTCAGAATTTGGTGTCAACCACCTGAAAGTATGCATCTATCCTTCCTTGTATCAATGGTTCAGGCTGGTAGTGGTGGTTGTGTAATGGTGTGGGGGATATTTTCTTGGCACACGTTAGTACCAACTGAGCATCGTTTAAATGCCACAGCCTATCTGAGTATTGTTGCTGACCATGTCCATTCCTTTATGACATCAGTGTACCCATCTTCTGATGGCTACTTCCAGCAGGATGACATACCATGTCACAAAGCTAAGGTCATCTGAAACTGGTTTCTTGAACATGACAGTAAGTTTTACTGTACTCAGATGGCCTCCACAGTCACCAGATCTCAGTCCAATAGAGCACTTTTGGCATGTGGTGGAAGAATAGGTTCACATCATGGATGTGCAGCCGACAAATCTGCCGGGACTGTGTGATGCTATCATGTCAATATGGACCAAAATCCCTGAGGAATCTTTCCAGCGCCTTGTTGATTCTGTGTCACGAAGAATTACGACAGTTCTGAAGGCAAGGGGGTCCAACCCGGTACTAGCAAGGTGTACGTAATAAAGTGGCCGGTGAGTGTATATCTGTATTTTCGAAAGCATGGTATAGTGTTGGTTACAGGTAGCCCTTGGATCTTGATGCGCCAAAGTCTGGGGTATGTGTCGGAGCCAGCAGAAAAGCTGACAAGAGCAGAGGAAATGAAATGTGTAGCCCTGGTTGTAAGTAATGGTCTTCAGACAAGGATAAAAAAATCCTGAATAAACTTAATGGCTCAAGGACATAAAGAAATGTAATGGTACGCAGACGTCTTCTTCCTTCACAAATTACAGTTTTAACCTTTTTGCACTAACACAATATTTGGTGATTACTCAGTTAAACCAGTCATTTATCACTTATTGAAACTAAATATTCAGGTCGGGCTCATGGGAAATGAGGATTCCTAGCAGCAACGGGCACAAGCCAACCCAAAATAAGGTGCCAGTCCATTGTAGGGCACACACTCATATGACTCAGTCCTGCCCAAAATCAGTGGTACCTCTCAAATGAACACATACAGCATGTCTACGGGAAGTGGGAAGAAAACTGGGGTTACCATGAGAAGGCAAGGTGTGTAAACTGGGATTTAAAGCCATCAATCACACAATCCATCGAGTACTAAACACATTTACTAAATTCCACCATCACATCAGAGACTTAAAAGCAAAGGCAAAAATTAACCCTGGATGTGGAGGCAGCTTTTTCTATGGCACTCTCCCATGCACAGCTGGATTTCTACTCAAACTAATCTGATTTGTAGCCCAGAAACTCCAAAATCAATCAAGATGTATTAAAAAATATCTGTTCTTTTCTTTCCAAACAAATATTCTTGCAGTTAGACTGGCTGATCAAGACCCTTCTACTATGGCCAGTCACATGGGCCCCGTCATCCCCAAGCTTCCTCATCTCCAGTGAATAGCAGGGAGTGATGTCCTATTGGAACTTAAAGTATGCAAAGAAGAAAACAAATTGTCATTTAACAATAACGACAGTGACAGCAACATACCATGGACTCTAGTCCTTTTGAGAGTGAAACATACAAAGGTGAATATTTTGCCCAATGTTAAACTATAATGCCACTTCTGATTGTGTGTCACATTACAGGAGGGTGGGGGCACTTTTAAAACCACCCTCGACTGATCTCCATGGTACAAGTCCCATGTATAAGGTACAGATGTTCTCTGCTCATAAATGAAGGCATGTAAGATAGGACTGTGTCTTTGCCCAGCGTACACATCAAGACCCAATTCCTGGGTACACGTGTGGTCTGATGTCAGTTATGACAGGCTGCTGGCTTTCTTTGCACTTCTTTTATATTAAGGTGGAATTTAAAAGAATGAAGTCGAAATGTGCAGAGCAACAAAGCTTTTGCTTCAAACTCTTGTCCAGCAGATCAAGAAGGAAAAATGTCTCAGCTCATGTCTCAGGTTTTTACATTTTTGCTTTGCGCCCTCCTCCAACACTAACCTTTCATCTAAGGGGCCGGAGTGAAAGCTTTAGATTTGTCAAAAATTTTGATCTCTGGTTTTCGACAGATCTCGACATTTTAGGGTCCTCAGATAATGAAAACATTGGTATCTCGACAATGGCCATGTGTCTGTCTGTGTGTCACAGTTTCTAGAGCTAAAACCGATGAACGGAAAAATACCAAACTCGAAACTTAAGCCTGTTATGAGATGATGATGTGCTGATTAGTTTTTGAGCCAAATCATGCAAGAGAAAGCGGCACTCTAGAGGAACCCTAAAAAAACGTAATTGTGCAAGTAATTAAGAATTCTTCTCGTCAATTGCTATCGTAATGATCTATTTCATGATCAGAAAGATCAGCATCTGAGCGGTAAATAATTACTGAATGTTATAGAATAGTTTGGGTAACTTGGTTCTTCGGGCAGAAAGCCTACTGACGCTCATGTCCGAATTGTTTAAATGTGCGCAATAGTGACAAATTCATCCATCCATCCATTTTCTAACCCGCTGAATCCGAATACAGGGTCACGGGGGTCTGCCGGAGCCAATCCCAGCTAACACAGGGCACAAGGCAGGAACCAATCCAGGGCAGGGTGCCAACCCACCGCAGGACACACACAAACACACCCACACACCAAGCACACACTAGGGCCAATTTAGAAACGCCAATCCACCAAACCTGCATGTCTTTGGATTGCGGGAGGAAACCGGAGCGCCCGGAGGAAACCCACGCAGACACGGGGAGAACATGCAAACTCCACGCAGGGAGGACCCGGGAAGCGAACCCGGGTCTCCTAACTGCGAGGCAGCAGCGCTACCACTGCGCCACCGTGCCACCCCTAGTGACAAATCCTTTTTGAAAATAAAACTCTGATGTGCGGATATCGAGATTCACTAATGTCTACACAACCAAACAGAGTGTTGTTCACTTGTGTTTTGCGAAGGTTTTTAACGATAAAGTGACACAAACTGAACTTCAAACTAGCATTGGATCGATACTACAATTTTGATTTTGGTACTGGTGCCAGCATTGGGACCTCAGTTCTGCTACCAGAATGGTTATGAAGCAAATAACAGATAATCTCCCTTTCCAGTCATCTTACTCCAGCCTCCTGGTGGTGCCTTGCAGCACTATACGGCTCTCCTTTGAAAATTAATACTGTGTTAAAGGCAAAGGGGGGGTGGACTGTAGGGGGGCTCCAGCATGGAGTCTCCAGTATATCGATGACCGGCAGTACTAACAACTGAGCACAAGGTATTTTCAACCTAACTTTTTACTTCTGGTGCCCAAAGTACCGAAACACTGGTACCGCACTCCTTTAAAAATTGGGGTTTTCAGTACCTGGTAGAGCACGCAACCCTACCTCGTACACACACTGAGTTGGCAACATCTCTACAGAACAACTTTACTGATAACTGGACAAAGGTGCCCAGAAGCTGAAAACTGATTTAAAAAAAGAAACTAAACCTAATGTATGTTTTTATTTGTATTTATTTTTTGTGCTGGTAAGAATTTCTTACTATGTTCATAAGAATACGCTATGAAATCATTTCAGATTTTTTGTCCGGCGTCTTCTAAATCCCCGGTGCAAGAAAACCCCCACATGTGATATATCATGTGATGCAACTTGATGTCTAAGTATGCAGGTGTGGAGCTTCTGGCCCTGTAGACTCTGGACCACATATTGTGCTGGAAATTATAACCTTATGAAAAAGAGTAAACCAATAGGGGTCTTAAGCAGAAATGATCTGAAGGTCCTGAAATTGTGCATGCTACATCAACCGACCCCAGGGGTTCAGCCCCTAACAGGATACAAGGGGTCAAAGTTACTCCTTTTCACAGAACTTCAAAAATATGGAAATCAGTGATACAGGCATGAGGAGTGTTTGTATCACAAATACCATAATATTTCTGATATTTCATTTTTTACTGGTGGTCTCAACCATTCCTTGAAGGTTAAACATGACAAATTCAAAACATAAGCATGTGGGCTGTCATTTTAGATTATTTCAAAGTCAGCAATTATGCATGAGATGTTATTTTTGACTTACGATCTTTTGTTAGGTACTTAGTCCTCTATGGATTTCTGTCAAATGGTACAATTTCCATTACAATCAAAAATATTTACTCTTGAAACATTTCAATTGAAGCATACAATTGAGTATTTCAAATATATGAAGCAATTATTTTTTTTATACTTTCCCACATCATGAACTAAACCATTACATTTCTTATAAATACCTTGAATTAGGGCAGCATACGCAAATTCAGACGTTTTAATTTTTTCTTAGTTTTACCTTAACAGCTGAAAATATCTGATGTTGTAAAAATGTACTTGTTGCAGAATAAATCTTTTTCTTTCTCCCTCTTGTTTTCTCTCTCTTTCTCTATTTCTGTCATAGTACTAGAGTCTTATACCGTGTTAGCCATTATAGATGTAGTGAGAAGTCAAGCAAAATGACACCGTTTATTGGATAACTAAAAAGATTTCAATATGCAAGCTTTTAAAGCAACTGAGGCCCTTCTTCAGGGAAGATGTAAATCCATTACATTGAATGGGAATGATTACATCTTGCCTGAAGAAGGGGTCCGAGTTGCCTCGAAAGCTTGCATATTGTAATCTTATAGTTAGCCAATAAAAGGGGTCATTTTGCTTGACTTCTGTTTCTCTCAAAATAGACAGTTAATGGAAAAGACTCTGTTTTTAATATTTGACATGACACACTGCACTGATGGCTATCAAGTACGAGTCTGAGCTTTGACCTTGCTTACTCATTATCTGTCTATCTATCTATTATATAGTGCCTTTCATATCTATCTGTCCTTATTTTATATAGTGCCCTATCTACCTATCTATCTATTTATCTACCATATAGTGCCTTTCATATCTATATATCAGTGCCATTCATATCGATCTATCTATCATATAGTGCCTTTCATATGTACTGGGCCACTGGACACCTGAATTTCCCTGAGGGGAGGAAGAAAGTGCCTATCTATTTATCTATCTATTATATAGTGCCTTTCATATCGATCTATCTATCACATAGTGCCTTTCATATATATCTATCTGTCTATCTATCTATCACATAGTGCCTTTCATATCTATCTATCTGTCTATCTATCTATTATATAGTGCCTTTCATATCTATCTGTCCTCATTTTATATATTGCCCTATCTACCTATCTATCTATCTATCATATAGTGCCTTTCAAATGTACTGAGCCACTGGACACCTGAATTTCCCTGAGGAGATGTAGAAAGTGCCTATCTATTTATCTATCTATTATATAGTGCATTTCATTTCAATCTATCTATTATATTGTGCCTTTCATTAGATATCTATCTATCTAGTATATAGTGCCTTTCATATCGATCTATCTATCACATAGTGCCTTTCATATCAATCTATATAGTACATAGTGCCTTTCAGGTCTATCTATCTGTCTACAGTGTATTATATAGTGACTAATCTACCTATCTACCACCTCAGATGTAGTTTCTATATTTTTTACTATCAATACTCTTGCCCTATTTGCTCTTCTTGTGTAGTGCCTATTTAGTAGCTTTGACATTACATAGTAGTTGTTTGGCGTTTCCCCCAGGTCTGTTAGGTGGGGTCCAAGCAATAGTTCAATCCAGGGGTCCCCTCGCCTCTAACTATACACGGTCAGTCTGTAGGTGTTATGCAT
The DNA here is from genome assembly GCF_016835505.1 of Polypterus senegalus. Classification (NCBI taxonomy): domain Eukaryota; kingdom Metazoa; phylum Chordata; class Cladistia; order Polypteriformes; family Polypteridae; genus Polypterus; species Polypterus senegalus. The sequence goes on along the minus strand of NC_053170.1, from coordinate 28,113,078 downwards.
TTGACACGTAGGACAGAGAGCATCACACACCGATCTGGAGGGAGATGCAAACTCCACAAAGCAAGTAATCAGACCAGGCTTTTAATGCATCAGTCATATTAGTCACTGATAATTCATTTTATAAAATGATTTTGCCCGATCCCACATCACATCTTCTGAAGTGAAGCAGAAGGCTGTAATGATATGGCAGAAATGCTGTCAGTGCAAGACGCTATACGGAGCAGAATAAAGAAGGCTCACTGCCACCCTTTCCCCTCCCTGTCACATTTTTACATCCTTTATTTTCAGCATCTCTTTTATTTGTCACCCCCAGTCACACTGCCAGATACCGACCAACAGGCCCCCACCCCCACCCTCGCTCCTCTGCTCATTACGAGTTCCCACGACGACTGTGAGATGTGTCAGGTTTCCTTCCTAGAGGAATCTCACAGGACTTTCTGATTGGCTGTCGCCCTTGGAAACAGTAGCCAACATCTTTGGTCGCCAAGCGGATTAAAACAAAAAAAATAATAATAAAACAATACACACGCAATAAAATTAAATAAAAAATGCTGACTGCAAGGGCTGCCAAAATCTTTATAATATGATGCTTGTTATTACTGGGAGAATCATTTCTTTATTATGTTTTTATGAACTGCCACTTGCCATGATGGTTGGCGGGTTCAGCTCAAAATACGTCCACAACTACAAGGACAAAAGCAAATTACGCTTCATTCCTTCAGGCAGGATTGATATTTGGGGATGAAAGACGATCTGCGGGGGGCAGAGTGGGAGGTGAGAGTAGTAAATGGACTTCAGAGTTATTTAAGTGACTCCATACACCAGCTAAACCATACAGCAATGAGCATGGCCAGAATGAAAAGACGAGCCCTGACCAAAAAGGTGGAAACACCTATGCAGGAAAACAGCAAATGGCGTTTCCTCTCATATCCCAAAGACACGTAGTTGAGGTGGACTGGCCCATTATGACTGTATGAGAGGCTGGTGATCAACTAAAAAAAAGACTGTGAATTGAAGGATCAATGGGAGCAAAACTGGCTTAAATCCCGGGAACAAAGGGTTATGGTGCAAGGAACAAGTTCAGAATGAGCTTAAGCTAAAAGTGGTCAGTGCTGGGGCCGCTGCTCTTTGTAATATGCATTAATGATCTTCATACTGTAAGAATATCAATAATGAGTTGGTTAAGGCTGCAGATGATGTCATATTAGGTAAAAGGGCAGATAATGCAGAGTAAGTCAAGTGAGTCACTGCTAGGGGCATCTGGACAGAACAAAAGCGGTAAGATTTGGGGCAAATGAAATTAGGTTTACGTAAATGTTACATGTTATACATAAAAAGTAAAAACCTCCAAACATCCACCTTGTTAGCATGAACTAGGGGTCACACTAGGGTCTTCATTACCTCCAGGCAGTGTACAGACGTGAGAAAGACGGCTAATAGGATGGTAGGTCATGCAGCTCGGGTCAAGGCAGCCTGTGGTGCAGCTGTGTAACAACCCACTGGCCTCCATATTAGGAAAAGGGCCTACTGGAGCAGTGGTGGAGGAATTCCAGAGAAGAGCATGTCGGCTGATTCAGGACTACGAGGTATGTTCTTTAAGGAGACGCTCAAGGACTTGAACTTTTTCCTGTTTAAGCAAAGAGAGCGGCCAAACCAATGTGACACAAGTGTTCAGAATTATGAAGGGAACAAGAATAGTAGATGCTGGCTGTGATTTTCAATGGAGTTCTTCAACAAGAACACAGGGACACACTTATTAAAGGTAACTTGCTCACAATCTATTCCACAGAGAATCATAGATATTGTCACACGTGTGTGCCTTGGGGACAGCTTAATGGCTCTGTCACCAATCCACAGGGTGGCGCTGTACTCTTAACCCCTCTTCTCTTCCTCCCTCTACAGACTGAATGATTGATCGCCTCTGACATCACTTCTGGTGTCCGTCCACCTGGACCCGCCTCTTCCTGCCTGGCAAGCATTTAACAGAAAGGGTCACCATCTTGGATAGTCTGATCTGAGACTCACGGCCTTAGTGACGTATTTTGCCAAAAAGCTGCAATTATTTTTTGCCTTTGCAGTATACGGGGTCGCAGTGTCGCCCCAAATCTTTATCTTGTCCTCTTTTACAACACATACAGTGGGATACCAAGTAGTGTGGGGGACTGTAGGACTCTGGGCACCTGCAAACCCCAAAATGATGTCATTGGTACAAATGTAGCGGATAGGATTAATGTGATTTTTTTTTTATTTTTGTACTGAATTTCCTGTGTTTTGTCAAAGTTGTTGTAGATAATAACTGAATGGACAGACGGATGCTTCCAGGTGGGTGGGTCTTTTCTGGTCAGGGCTGTGTAGAGATACCAGAGAGGCCTTGTCACCTATGATAAGACCTACTTGCAGTTAAAGACCTCAAAGACTCTGAAGGAGGGTGGTCTACCAGAGCTAGAGACAGCCCAGACTAGCTGTCCAGAGTTTATTCCTGCCTTGCGCCCTATACTAGCTAGGTTAGGATCGAGACCCTCCAAAACCCTGGTCTGGATTAAGCAGGTTAGAAAATGACATGACATGGCATCATGGTGAAAATTTGGTTTGTGTTGTGGCCCACTAGGCGGGCACCACCGCCTCAAACCGACACAGACAAGCGTGGGACACAAGTACAAGGCACACACTGACTTCATTTTCTTTTTTACCTCGTGGACGAGGAAACGCCTTCCCCTGTTTCCCACAAGTACAGCAAAGTTCCCAGCACAAGCACTAGCACAAACAATTGTCTTCCTCTCTTTCTCTTCACCTGCACTCCTCTGGTCAAGCTTCATCTTCCTCCTCCAGACTGGCTTCTCCAGCAGTGGCTGCTGGCTCCTTTTATACTGCACCTCGAAGTGCTCCAGGTGCTTGATGACCTAGTTTCCAGCAGCACTTACGGGTGTAGCAGAAGCATTGCCCAAAAGGACACCCCCCCCATGGCAGCACCCATGGATCCCAAGAGGGCTGCACCAAACTCCCAACTCCTAAGAAGCCCTGCGGGAGTCCAAGGCACCACTGCCACCCAGGAGGACTGGTATCTAGTGTCCCAGGGGAGGTAATGCTCTGGCCACACTTGCTCCCCCAGTCCTTCCAGCATGGAGGCATCCCAGCCAGGCAAAGGCCACTTGCTAGAGTATTTAAATTCTTAAAAGTTTTTTCATTTTGCCCAGAATATTTTTTTACAGTAGTATGTGTGACACTCACAACTGCTGTATTTGTTCTCTGTCTTTCGCTGAAGAGCTCTTTGATTATGTTCACGTGTGCAAAGTGAGCTATACATGATGAAAGTGTACTGTTTCCCTGTGTGGGCTGCAGGATGGAGCGAGGTTTACACTTGAGCTCTAGTCCGATTCTCCTCCGGGCTGAGCACTCTGGTCTCTCTCCCTCAGACTAGAGACATCTCTGCTATGCTGTTGGTGCCTCTTATGGACTGGAATTCGACTCCACCTTGTAGTGTCAATGTGGACTGAAGGTTCTCCTTGTGTAAGGTCTCTTCTGCCTCCTCCTCCTCCTGATTTCTGCCCTGAGTATTTCACCTCTTTACTGACTGCTACGTCTTTTGCATTTTCTTCTACACAATTCCACACTTTTCAGCAGCATCTGCCGTGCTGTTAATCACAGCAGTTGAAAATAGGCCAGTGCTTGACGTCTCCAAGTCGGCGTGTTACACTAGCTGCTCTTACGATAACCGTGAGCATTGCTTAGATAGCGAGAGAGATCCTGTTGTTAAGCGGTTTTGGCAGCATATTTTTGTTCATTCTAATTCCATTCAAGTGTTAAACACGACATAGTGATGTTGTTGATTTTCTTTTGAATGTTAGAATATTTTTTGCCATCTCAATCTAAATAATTCATGAAGTCAACTCTTCTATGTTGACACCATTTCTCGAAGAACAGGAATTCATCCTGCTGCATGTTATCGTTACGTTTGATGGAGGAAGTTGGCCTGAAGTGGGGCTGCACCACATTCATGTGAAGCGTCACATCAAGGTCTGGGGGTGTTTGCCGCTTTGCCCTGTGTCTGTCAGTCTGTCTGGGGGCTGCTTGCTCCAGTTATTCCTGGTTTTCATGCCCCATCCCACAGACATGCAGACTGATGAGGCCAGCTGGAAGCGTGAATGAGTGTCCCACATCCAGGACTGGCACCACCAGAAACCTTTCACAGTAGAAAGCATCCATCTGTGTTCTGTTCCTGTTTTCTCTGTTGTACAACAAAATATATATACTTAATTAAAATTCTTAAGTAATTTAACTGGGATTATTTAAGTCAAAGATTATTATCTGTTAGAAATTAATATGCAGAGGATTCAACTACTCAGACCTCTTCACTTTCTGCACACCTTATTGTGTTGTTGATTTCATTTTAAATGGGGAAGTTTGCCATTTTTGCCCACCAATCTACACTCAATAACCCATAGTGACAAACTGAAATATGTTCCATGTGTTTTGTGCCTCAGGAGGCAGGGCCACTTACCAATCACCGCCCTGTTGAGATTAATGAAAATCTTGAGGTCAAATTTTTGGACGATTACTTTGTATATGAGAAAGTAAAAAAGGGTACTGAAAATGAAGCATTCTACCTCCAAAATCTATTTCACAATAAAATCGATCTCATTCTTGACATTTTGTTAAGCTTAATGCTACATATTTAACGTGAAAGTGAAAATGCTATGCGTCATTTCCATTGCCCGTCTGGATTTGTTCCTACATTGGCTTACCCACTGCTTCATGAAGGTTCATTTCCAGACAAGGTAGTGTTCACCTGCGAGGGGTGAGCCAGATCGATTAAGAGAAATGTCAGTAAATCCAAACACCAGGATTTGTAAATACTCCTTCTCATTACAACTACCATATACAGTATACTCACATATAAGTCGGGTCTTGAAACCCGAAAAATCGATCATAAAATCAGACCCCGACTTATACGACCGTTGAAAAATACGACACATTTTTTTTTCACATCTTCTTGCCTCCTTCAATCTCGCATCAGTTTCTCAAACGCATTGAATTTTGTTGCAGCAGCACAGTTACCATTTTCTTTTCCTACTTCAACGACGTTTAATTTAAAACCAGCTTCATATTTTCTTCTGACCAAAAACTCCATTGTAGATAAGGGATTCTTTTACGATAAAGGTGTATGAGGGTGTGAGATACAAAAAACACAAAACACACAATAAAACACAAAACGTCGCTTTGGAATAGTTCAGGTATTACCGTGTGGTCACGTAAGCACAATACATAGAAATAAAAGACTGTGTGCTCTGTGGTTACCCTCTCAGATGGACATTAGCATATCAAAATCTTTTGAACCACTAGCGTGAGTTTTCCGCATTTGACTTATATGGCCAACATTACAAAATACCAGAAATTATACAGTAAAATCAAGTCCCAACTTATCCGCGGGAGAACTTAAGCGCGAGTACAGTAATCCCTCCCTATATCGCTTCGACTTTCGCGGCTTCACTCTATCGCGGATTTTATATGAAAGCATAACTAAATATATAACGCGGATTTTTCGCTGCTTTGCGGGTTCTGTGGACAATGTGTCTTTTTAGTTCCTGTACATGCTTCCTCAGTTGGTTTGCCCAGTTGATTTCATGCAAGGGACGCTATTGGCGGATGACTGAGAAGCTAACCAATCAGAGCACGCAGTTAAGTTCCTGTGTGCTGAATGCAGTGTTAACCAGGAAGTCTCGTCTCGCTCATTCAGCATCAACGTGTTTCGCTGTGTAAAGAGTTGTGCTCTTTTGTGTTTATCTTTGTGCATAGTCAAGCCCTTCATTATGGCTCCAAAACGATCTGCTACTGCTTCAGGGGCCGTGCCCAAGCGTAAACGGAAGATGTTAACGATTGCCGAAAAGGTAAAGGTTTTGGATTTGTTGAAGGCTACGATTCTTTTTATTTAAAAAGTAGGAAAGGAATATAAGATATACGGCCGCAGCGTCCTTTTGACCAGGGTGCAAAACAAGTTGTAAGTGGATGTAATAAGGCAGTAGTCTGGATGGAATCTGCTTTAGGGATTTGGATTGAAGACTGCCAGAAGAGCTGTAACGCTCTCCTTTGTTGTGCAGTAAAATGAAACTCATTGTTATCGGACAAGTCATCGTGTTATTGTTGGTGAGTAACCATAATTAATTTTTTACTTACAGTACTTAGTACATGTATGTACGTTTAGTGTCACTGTACACACATTTACTGTATACTATTTTTCTTGCATTGTACATATTTATTGCTGGTGGCCTGTCTATCGTAATGGCTGTAACATATGTGATATCGGAGATACTCAATATCTTTAAAATAATATTTAGGTTTTACTGTATATAAACAGTGTGTTTATATACATAATTTCAATGAATCTTACCTAATATCTAAGAGAATACAAAGGGATTATGCTGTATAACTCTGTGGGGAATATGTATAAACAGTGTTGGAGAGTTTATAAGGGCTTAAAATATATAAAAATAACCATACAAACATATGGTTTCCACTTCGCGGATTTTCACCTATCGCGGGGGGGTCTGAAACACAACCCCCGCGATCGAGGAGAGATTACTGTATATAGCCGTGGTTACTCTCTCAGATGGGCATTAGCATATCATAATCTCTTGGACCAATAGCGTGAGTTTTCCGCATTAAACTTATACGACTGACATGATAAAATACCAGAAATTATACGGTAAAATCAAGTCCCGACTTATCCGCGGGAGAACTTAAACGCGAGTACATATGGTAATTGTGATGTTCTCTATGATGCCCAGCAGGCAGGAGAGTTCAGAGGGTGACTGGAAGACAAGGACATAAGTCAAAAAAATGAAGTGAGGGTCAATACCAGAAGAACAACAATCAGTAACCAAAGGTGAGAATCGCGAGACAAATCAAAGTCAAAAGGAGTGAGGACAGTTGAAAAACCAGTGAAACAATACAAAGAACCCTTTTCAAAATAGGTTTGAAGCATTTTGGAATCTCATGCTACTATCCAACATGGATAAAGTGAACGTGGTATGTGTTACTTCCGTCACCTGTCTGAAGAGTTCATTCCCAGACAAGCTGATGTTCATGTACCTTGGGATCGTTAGGATTTGAGCCCCATTTATTCAGAGAAATGACACTAAAACCTAATTTTATTTTTCATAATCCTCATGAACACTACTATACTTTGTCACATACGCAATGATCAGGCAAGAATGATGAGGAAGGACAAGAGTGGGACAGAGTTGGTGTCGGTAACTGCCTTTCCCCGTTTCCCTTTAAAGTGGCGGATGAGAACCCCAGCGCCTCCATTCTTGGTCCTTCAGCTTTTCAAAGAACCTGCAGACCAAAGATTAGAGTTTATATGTGGCCCTGCTTCAGTACAGGAAGGATCCTCCAGAGAAGGAGATGCAGTTCCTTAACAGAGACCTCACTATGCTTACTTGCCTGCTGGTCCGTCCATCTTTTCTCACTTTTGTTGAAAAAACTCTCCTGAATAAACAGGATACCAACACTTTGATATGAAATACTCTTTCTCATTGCAACTACTTATGATGTGCTCTGTGATGCTCAGCAGGCATGGGACTTCAGAGAACGACTGGAAGACAAGGACGTAGTGAAAAATATGTAGTGAGGTTTAGAACAAGAACAACTATCAGTAACCTAAGCCAAGAATCACGAGACAAAATCAAAGTCAGAAGGAGTGCAGAGAGAAATACAACAAAGGAAACTTTCAAAAGGGTTTGAAGGATTTTGGAAATCCATGTAGTTGGATGAGGAAGCAAACCCCTGAATGACCTTTTATCCCTGGCCATGACCTCTGAGGACACGCCCTCTCTGGGATGGTTCTAGCAACAGGAATCAACAATAACACAGTCAAAACAACGACAATATACAGTAATAGCCCAAATCAAAATGATATTTCAATGACAAATTCACCTAAAGGATACCTTAGCTTTAGCTCTTTTTGCCACTCAAATAAAACTTGTTATCTTGCAATGCAACCATTCCTCTATAGCTGACTTGACATCCTCATCGTTACTGTAGTGCATCCATGGAGAGGAAACAGTTCAGACTGGAGGCCAGGAGGTAGTGACCCTGGGCCAGATCTGTAGAAGATGATTGCAATGGCACCTCTTTGAATCCACAGTTCTGCAGAACAGACTTTGAAACCTATGAAGCCTGAGCAGAAGCGTTGTTTTAAAGCAGGAGGGGGAAATGGCTGTCTTTCCTCTTTGATATTCCCTCTCGGGGCAGCACAGTGGCGCAGTGGGTAGTGCTGCTGCCTTGCGGTTAGTAGACCCGGGTTCGCTTCCTGGGTCCTCCCTGCGTGGAGTTTGCATGTTCTCCCCGTGTCTGCATGGGTTTCCTCCCACAGTCCAAAGACATGCAGGTTAGGTGGATTGTCGATCCTAAATTGCCCCTAGTGTGTGATTGTTGTGTTTGTCCTGCAGTAGGCTGGCACCCTGCCTGGGATTTGTTTCCTGCCTTGCGCCCTGTGTTGGCTGGGATTGGCTCCAACAGACCCCATGACCTTGTAGTTAGGATATAGCGGGCTAGATAATGGATGGATATTCCCTCTCTGACTGCTGCAGACACCGAAGTAGATCAGAGAAAAACTGGCCAGTAAGGCAAGTGCTTCTGGGGTATGGAATCAGTATGCACTACACTCTCAAAATCATGCGCATAACGTTACTGGCACTGGCTTGGACCTTGAGTTCCTTTGGTGTTTCAGAACCATCATACTTCTAATTGTTTCATATCCTAAGGATGTATTCAAGCAATTATGAAAACTCCTTCAATTTCTCCCACTCTGAATTCATCTCTCAATTCAAGATTGTCCTTGGAGCACTGAATGCGTTTATTTCAGAGGTGAACACTTTTCTCAACGGTGACCACATTTTCCCTTGCCATGTCTGGCCAGCCAGAATTTGGGTGTCATGTTTGTTCTTCAATGATGACCATGGGTAATGAGATGGGACTGGTCCTGGTACACATTTACTAGACATGAACAAATCTCTGAAGGTGTCCCGTTCTCTGGGGTTTGAAACACAATGATATCCCCATACTTGATAATCATCTTTGGCCATAGAGCTCCCTTTTCAGGTTTTGGTTCAAAATTTTTTTGTTGTCTTTCATATACCATTCCTTGAATGCCCACCTCTCACTAAAACAGCCTAAATGCACAGTTGACACCTCGATTCTGGTGCCCACACTACACATTTCTACCACTGCATTAACTCTGTGCCACCTCTGAATCCATGCCAGCTGCTACTGCAGCTATCAAACGCTCTTCCTCTTGAACATCTAGATATTTGTAAATTAAGGAATTACCACCACCTTGACACTAATTTAACTTTTAAATCACGGATGTCAAACGCCAGGCCTGGTGGGCCGCAGTGGCTGCAGGTTTTCATTCTAACCCTTTCCCTAATCAGTGATCAGGTTTCACTGCTAATTAACTTCTGTTCCCTTCATTTCAATAGCCCTATTTTTAAGGATTCAGTCCTCTAAATTGATTCTTTTCATCATTAAATGGCAACCAAACAGAAAGGAGACATGAAATGAGTTGACAAATGGCCAGCTAAACTGAAGCTTCAAACTTCAACCAGTTTCACTCCAACCAATCTCTTAATGAGAAGCCAGTTCTTGCCGTTAATTAAAGACATTATTGAATTCCACAGCTTGCTGCTGCTCGCATTCTGCCACAGCAGACATTTCCAAAACTGTTGATTATCTGTTTTTTGTAAGAACACTGTCAAAATGTTTTGGTGACCTTGAAGATCAACTGTACTGAGACTTTCGCCCTTCTTTATTTCAGCATATTGTGTGATGGGCACAGGTTAGCTGGTCATGTGGTAGCTATGGGCCCTGAGTCAAGTTGATTAAAACTAAGGCAAAAGAGGTTAATTAGCAACCAAAACTGGTCACTAATTAAGAGGATGGTTAGAATGAAAACCTGCAGCCACCCCTGCTTTAAATTATCCACAGGGCATGCATGAGTAGAACACATCCACATCGTAGATCTTACACTACGTATGGCATATTCTGCAGATATTGGTCTCTTTCATGGTTTCTTCCTGACCGGTTTTGGTCACAAACCACATAAAGTCAATTATTATCTATAGTTTCAAAAAATATACTACTATTGCTGTACAGAACAAAGTCACAGAATGCCTTATCTGCTCTACAATCAAGCATTCAAATTCAAAATGGTTTCAGAAAGCAAAAAAAAGAAAAGATGGGGCCTCAGCCTCCTTTGAAATGTTGGCACCCAAGGAACCTCACAGACAAGCTGCCGTATTTCTTACACAGCAGACTCTTGAATGATTTATTAAGTGATGTAAAAATGATTGCCCTAAGTAATGTGTTATTTTACCTCATTTTTTTTTTCGTTAATGCAGGTGGCCACACGCCAATTGGAGCAAAAGTGTGCCAGTGATTGGCGGCCGTTCTTGACCGAACTCTGCCCGACACCTACGGAAAGTCTTATTGGCTGCTTGTGAGGAGGATGGAAAGGAAATCCAATTTACAGATTTCTGCTGCGATGCATCTGCCATAGATCTTACCTCCAGCGTCTCCGTGATTGAAGCTGATGTGGTATCCATGACAACCGCTGCTCTCCTCACTGCGCTGCAATCTGCGGGCAGATTCCAACACGGGCGCGACCTGCACTTCCATGCGTTCGTTTCCCACCAGAGACTCGGCTGATCATTTTACCAGCTCCGTCTGTCTTTCGCATTCCGTCTGCCACGCAATGCTGCCCCGGGATACCGTGACGAATTGATGCGTTGGGTCTGTGCACGTGTGGCTTTTGAGGTTGGTCCTAATGAAACTGCCACATGCTGGCCCCTTCCGCCTGATTATTTATATCCTAAATGAAGACTCCACTCCTACTCCCCATCTGTACTGAATTCAAAACCTGAGGCTGACCCCAAAATGGTGCTAAGAGCAGACTTACATATGTGAGGTTTACTTTACTTCTGTTGGGAAGGTGACAGTGATGGCATCTAATCCAGGAAGAAAGAACAGTGAAATTCCTTCCTAAACAATAAACTGTTTATACTGGTATAGGTGCTGAACCTGGTGAGAGACACGCCACCTAGGGTGGCAATGCATTGCCGGGTCCACTCATGTACTACACACCTATGATCAGTAGCAGAAGGCCAAATCAGAGCACCACTTCATCTGACAAACGTGTCTGGGATGGAAAACCAGAGTATCTGGGGAAAAAAGCAGACACGGGGGAGAACATGCAAACTATACACAGATGCTGATTGGGAGCAGAATTTGGATGAATGGGGCAGCAGCATCACCCACTGGGCCACCGCCACTTAGGTATCTTTGCTCTGCTGTGGCTGCTATGGCAGGTAGATTATCTCATATCAAGAAAGCCAATGTTAGTGTTACCTCATTATAACTCCTTTGGTCCATTTATATGTTCAACTAGTGATCTGAGGTAGAGCTGATCGTAGGTGGTGTGGTGGCTTGGAAGCTAGGGGTCTACACCGGCAATCGGAAGGTTAACGGTTCGAATCCTGGAAATGCCAGCAGTGATTCCACTCGGTTGGGTCCTTGAACAAGACCTTTAACCTGGAATTGCTCCATTCTGGGTATGACGTTAACCTGGATCTTGCTCTGCAAGGAGGTCCTCCAACTTACAAGCAGAACTTAGGGGTTGACGGCAGGACTGGCACTCCAGCCACCATAAAAAAACCTCACACTGTTCCATTCCATTTCGAACAACTGTGGTGCTGAGGTGTCACTCGCTGCACTCGGGTGCCAATCCGGGGGGTATGTCATATGGTGGGTGCAGCAACGCGCTGTATCAGTGCATGCTCCTAACCTCTAGTGACCCTGCTGGATGTCCTCCATAGACTTCCCCCAATTCTAAAATATCCATCATCAGGGTGACACAGCTGTAAATTCCTGCAGTTGCTGCTGCTTTTTAATATTCGCACTGACTGACCGTTGTTAAGTCTTTGCCATCCTCTCTCGGTTGTCCTGCGGTGGCACTTTGTGTGAGTCACTGCATTGTCTCCAGTAATGAACGCAGATCACTGTGATGTTTTGCTGGCAGCATTATGAGCCTGGAGCGAGATGAACTGCAGAAAAAGCCTTCAGTGGGACTAAAATCTTTCACCCTTTAAGAATCTTAATAAAATAAAAAAACAACACTATGATATATGCTAATCCATCATTTACTGTATTTCCTAAAGCTACTTCATGCAGATCCGGGATACTAGTAGCTGAAGCCCATGCCTGCACAATGTTTAGAAGACATACGGTGCATATACGTCCCGTTATGTGCTTATGTCTTTGTTCCACATCATTTGGTATGTTAACTTAACTGTACTTTATTTGTAATAGTGAGTGGCATGCTGCCCATCCACATGGGAATGTGTTTTGTTAGACGAAATGATTGTGTCTGCACGTGCCTCATTACTCACTGCCTCCTATTTATCGCCATCACAGACTTTTACTTACGGGTGCAGACACAAGGAGGGTGAGGTGAGGGATCCTCTGCGGCTACTTGGTGTGTCTACTGGCTTGGGCGACATGACAACATTTAATTAGGCAAGACTGGGCCATGCACTCCTGTCTATCACATCTCTCTATATATACTGTATATAAAATCCAACGTCTGTCTGTATGTCTGTCCACTTTTCACGAGAGAACTACTTAACGGATTTACATCGGGTTTATCTCTATAATTTGCTTGAACATTTCAGTTGATTTTGCGACTTCCCTCATTGTGCTTTGTATCATAGTTCGCTTGCAGGAGAGATTTATTTGTGTGAATCCGCAGTGGGCCGAGGGGAGGGGGTGGGGCCCTCCTCATTTACATGCCAGCCACAGGGCGTTCCTTACCTCTGCTTAGCTAGCAAATGAGAGAACTATTTAACAGATTTAGATCAGGTTTTTTTCTAGAATTTGAGCATTCTGGTTGATTTTGCGACTTCTCTCATTGCACTGAGAATCATAGTTTGCTTGCAGGAGCAATAAATTTGAGCAAATCCGAGACAGAGGCTGCAGGCCGAGTGGAGGGGGAAGCGAGACGTCAGGAGTAGGGAGCTGGTTGGGGCCCTCCTCACTGTCCTGAGCTGCGGCGACTGCTAGTTTTATAATCTATACTAATAAAAAAAAGGCAAAGCCCTCACTGACTGACTCACTCACTCACTCACTCACTCACTCACTCACTCATCACTAATTCTCCAACTTCCCGTTTAGGTAGAATGCTGAAATTTGGCAGGCGCATTCCTTACAGCTTACTTACAAAAGTTAAGCAGGTTTCATTTCGAAATTCTACACGTGGCGGTCATAATGGTCGACAACGTTCACCATGTTGAACTTTCTTATTTATGGCCCCATCTTCACAAAATTTGGTAGGCGGCTTCCTGCGCTAACCGAAACCGATGTACGTACTTATTTCAGCGGTATGACTCCACTGTCAGCCGCCATATTGAACTTTCCAACGTCACTAATTCTCCAACTTCCCGTGTAGGTAGAAGGCTGAAATTTGGCAGGCTCATTCCTTACAGCTTACTTACAAAAGTTAAACAGGTTTCATTTCTAAATTCTATGCGTAACGGTCATAACCTACTTATGTACATATATACCAGCCATAGCCTGCAGCTTGGTCGCCGTGTGAGGCGGAGTTGCGTCCCTCATCGTCACGCCTCCCACGTAATTGAGTGCCTACCCATATAAGGCCATCCATCAGCGGCAATCCAATAGAAACACTCTAACTGCTAAATATTCACGGGTGAAGGACTGCTTTTGGAAACGAAGATGAGATGGTCATGGTGGTGTTTGGCACAAACTCAGCGAAACTGCGAGAGAAACTTTTAAGTGCCGGGTCTTACCTAACATTAAATACAGCCGTGGATATCGCACGAGATAGCACAAGCACAGCTGAGAACCTTTGATGCATGTACACCGAGCGGCTCACGTGAACTGACTGTGAACGCAGTATGCAGACAAAAAGCAAGAGCTCCAAAGAGCGCTGAACAAAAAACGCAGTACACAATTGAGAAGGCAGCAAAAGAATATGAAGCGAGTGACGCATACAAGCATATTCATAAGTGCAGCTACTGCGGAAACAAAGCACACGGTGGAAAAAGTCAATGTCCAGCTAAAGGAAGACAGTGTAAAAAAAACCCGTGCATGCAGTGTGTGATGTCTCAAATAAAGAGGAAGATGAGCTGTTTATTGATGCAGTAAGAAAGGAATCGATGAATGAAACCTGTTATCTTTACAACGGTTGACAAACACGGAATATAACTTGAACACAACACATCCTCCAAATACGAACCTGATTGAAAGAAATAATGATAATCAAATCCTTGATGACAGCAACACTCATAACAGTCACAAAACAATTACATTGACAATCATGTTACGTTATTTTTAAAATGTTTCCTTTTCTTTTTCATTACTTCTTTAACACACTACTTCTCCTCTGCGAAGCGCGGGGATTTTGCTAGTAATAATAATAACAGTAATCACAAGAGAAATAAACGCCTTTCTATTGCCAAAGATACGCAGGTCAAATTACACGCTGGGTGAAAGTTAGAATTGTGTGAGCGAAAGTAGCTGTGATCAATGGCACGTCTAGCAGTGAGCTGGCATCCTGTCCAGGACTGGCACCTGTCTTGTTACTAGTGCTGCTGAGCACCTTTGAAAATTGAAAATGACACATCACAACACAACATTCTCAGGCTTGATTAATCAAATTCAAGGTTGTAGTCTGTCCAGGGTGTAAAACGTTAACAAGCCCTCCTGTAAGAGCCAATCTTAATGTTAAATTCACACTCGAGTGTGCCTGTTTAATTTCAGTAAACAGTTTCCCTTAGCTACCTAGAATATGGTGTAGGCTTTTATCCCTTCTAAGTTAACATGAAATAGAATGTTCTTTTCTTTATCTGTATAATGGAGTGTTAATCAAGCCAGTTAGGAAAGAGTCTCACTGCTAGCATGGATTGTTAGATAAGTTTGCATAAAGGAGATGGCTTACAGTTTTCTGACCGTGCTTAATGTGCCTAAAGTTCGACTGTAAGACCAAACTTCAGAGAAATGAAAATTAAGCCTTAAATGGAACTTTCTTTAAATAAGAACTTTTCTTTTCTTTGTAATATCAAAAGAAGCTTGGCATATCAAGGCGTATGTTGTTAAGCCATCATTGAGAGTATTGTGACCATCTCCATCACTGATTGATTTCTCTCTGCCTCCTCCCTTTCTAAGAGTCGACTTGTTCAGCTGAGAAATTCATTGGCTGTCATAGCCCAGCATTAAAAGATCTGTTCATCATCAGAGTAAAAACGAGAGCCGGAAAGATTGCAGCTGACTCCGCCCACCCCAGCAGCCATCTGCTCATTAAATTGCCATCACAGAGCAGGCACAGGTCGGTCGCGATCCAAACTACATGCCATCTCTGCAGCTTTTTTCCTAAATAAACTTACATGGACTCACTTCCAACTGTTTTTACAACATATAACTGGCAACTGTGCTGTTTGTCTATTCGTAAATACTTCATACTTGCTCAACTTGTACTATCACATATTATTTTGTACAGTTTTTCAATTTATTTAATGGTACTATTGAAGTTTGTAAATGTTTTTGTTCAAGAAACTTGTATTTGTATAGCTGTTGCACAGTGTCAGGTTGATGGTGGGTTGAAGTTGTGTTGTCTGGAGTTGGTATTGTTTTGTATTCCATGTAAAAAGTGATTCTGAACTTTTCTCTTTTTTGTGTGAACTGTTCAGCTTTGAATTTTTGACTACAACTTTTAAAGCAAAGATGTTTGGTCTGTGGAGTTATTTGAATATGCATCACATTATTGCTTGTGAAGCCAGCTAAAAGCTGCAGAACTTTGCTCTTTTGGGACAAACACAGCTACACGTCCAGGGGGCACACTCACTTTTATCATTACTTTATGCTTTTCTCACATGTTCACTCCTACTGGCCATCGAGCCGTGCGGCCTAGCATCACACATTTCTTCACTACCACATGAACATGCAGAAGTCGGGCTCATTTAAAATCTACAACTACCTGTACATTCATGTGCTTAAGATGTGAGAAGAAAACCAAAGAGTCATGAGAATCCCCCACCCACAAACACACAGGGAGGCCATGCAGTCTCCATAAAGACAGTGGCAAGGCCCAGAGTGATGGCTGCACACCCACTACAGCACAAGGACACTGGCAGCGGTCACCGCGCCTCAAGACACTTTTTGTATGAAGGTGTTTGGCTGCCACTGTCACATTTCACTCTTTCTAATTTAAATTAATGTCGGTGACTTGCAGGGAGTTGGTAAATATGAGTTTCTCCAAAAGGAGTCAGGAAGCGGGAGTAAGGAGTGTATCAGTTGAGCTGATTTGTGTTTTCTATGGAAAAAACACTCCACCCAAAAATGATGTTCTTTATATGTTACTTATCTCACATAGTTTGAACTGATGGCCAGGAATAAAAATTTTGATCTCATATTTTCATGAAAATGAGAGAAATGTAATAGAACTCAATGGTGACCAGTGCTGAACAACGATTCATTGGTCAACGGTCCTGTCTTCAATTCTAAAGCACAGAATTATGGGAAGGTGTTTTCCTGTTTACGATGTACTCTTATTTTTGTGGAAATTAACTATTCACTTTAATCTACGTTAAGAAAGAGGATAAGTGTCTGTCTGTGTGTCAGTCCTGTAACTGTGCCCCTGTCATTCCAATAGATGGCGCATCACAAACATTAACGCTGCTTTTACAAATCTCATACCAAGAGACATAAAACAGAGACTTATTCATTGCATGGTGCACTGCAAATGTTAATGCTGAGGTCCTTGTAATTTGGAACTTTGAATTCAACCTGTAGCACAGCTACTAAAAGGATAAGTGTCTGGGTGTCCATCTGGTTGCTAAGTCTTTGTCATTCCAACATATGGTGCATCACAAACATTAACACTGCTTTTACAAATCCCATACCAAGTGGCATATATCAGAAACTTACGCATTACATTTTTAATTTCGACAGATGGTGTATCACAAACATTGGCAGTAATAAAATGCATTGCATTTGTCATTGCAACAGATGGTGCATCACAAACATTAATGCTGCTTTTATGAATCCCATACCAAATCACATATAACACAGACGTATGCATTGCATGCTGCACTGCAAATGTTAATGTTTAGGTCTATGTTGATTACTTGAAATTCAACCAATGGCACAGATAGTAAAAGGATAATTATCTTTGTAATCTGTCTGTTTGCTACATCTATGTCATTCCAACAGCTGGCACGTCACAAACATTAATACGGCTTGCACAAGTCCCATACTAACAGAATATCACAGACACTGGTGCACTGCCAGTGTTAAGGGTGAGGTCAACGTTGATTACTTAGAATTCAACCGATCTTACAGGGGTAGCACAGGCAGTAAAACGATAAGTGTCTATGTGTCCGTCCAATTGCTATACCTTTGTCATTCCAAGGGATGGCAGGTGCATCACACACATTAACACTGATTTTACAAATCTCATGCCAAATGGCATATGACAAAGACATATGCATTGTATTGGTCATTGCAACAGATGGCACATCACAGACATTTAAAGGAATGTGTGTTATAACTACTAATGTTTGGGATGTGCCATCTGTTGGAATGACAAATGCAACGCATTTTACTACTATATGCATTGCAAAATACGTTCTAACAGATGGTGCACAGCAAACATTAATGCTGAGGTCTCCATTGACTACTTGGACTTCAACCTGCCTGAGACATGTCTATGTGTCTATCTGTGTGTCCATCTGGTTATGTTGTCAACTGATGGCCTACCACAAACATTGACACCGGTTTTACAAATTTCAAACCAAATGGCATAAAACAGAGACGCATGCATTGGTCAGTGTAACAGATGGCACAACACAAACATTTTAAGGAATGCATTTTATTACTACAAATGTTTGGGATGTGCCATCTGTTGGAATGACAAATGCGGTGCATTTTATTACTACGTGCATTACAAAATACATTCCAATAGAGAGTGCACTGCAATCATTAATGCTGAGGTCTACATTGATTACTTTATTTTAAACCCAGTTATTATTATTTTAGGAAAAAAATGTGTGCGTTTTGCACATTTTGAGCAAATGACTGGATGACAGACAAGTGGAGTATGTGATTTGAGTAACAAGGGATGTTTTTTCTTAGATGATTTTCACCTTGTTTGTCATTGTATAGCACTGGTGTCCATTGGGTTCTATTATATCATAAACTTCTCTTGTTCTGCATGAAATCATGAGCCTAAAATGTCTTCTCGTCTACCACTACATGGGGTAAGCAACATATATAAAAAAAAAACCAACCTATCACTTTTAGGTGGCATATTCCAGTTCTGTATTTGAATATACTGTATTCTTGATGATCACTCAGCAGACTGGACAGCAGTGTTATTAGCTCTCACTTGGAGGCAGCGGCACTGAAGAGGCTCACCGAGTCACGTCTGCCAGTCGAGCTCCACATTAGAATCTTGGCTCGAGGGGCTTACAGTCCAGGTGTAGGGAGAAGAAAGTAAACAGCAGATTTCTTCCAATGTGCTATGATTAAGAAGGCAGCAGAGACGATCTGAGCGGAAAGAAAGAAGATCAGCAAAAAAACAAACTCGCTGTTGTTGTTTATAGACGAGCTGAAGGATCTGAAGAGGCGGGCGATTCAAGTGCAGGTTCAACATGGCTCTTCTCTCATTTTATTTGGCTTACTTCACAAAAACCCCCGAGGTAAAATACAAAAAAAGGAATCATTTTTGTAGCTTATTCGGGTCTTATTTATCAGGGGTGGCTTACCAAACATGCAATTTCATTTCAAAGCAGGCTTTAATTAGCTTATGAGGCCGCAGGGTAGTTGTCTCTCCAAAGCTTCAGTTCACCTCATCCCATTTATGAGCTGGCGCACTTGACAGCCCATTAAAACAATAATTAATACCCAGGCATGGAGTGCAGAGGTGTGTGGGGAAAGGCCGCACCTGAGTTTTAATAGCTGTCACTCAGTCAGGCTGGGTGAATAATGGAGAGGGGTGCCCGTCAAAGAGGTGAGAGGGGCACATTCATCACGGGCTGACACCTCTCAGCTCTGTCTGTCTGTCCTGTCAGAGTGGGTGCCTGAACAAAAGAAAGAAAGAAAGAAAGAGAAAGAAAGAAAGAAAATGACAGATGACAGTATTCTAAGAAAAAAATTCAAGAAGCAAAAATAAAATGGAATGAAAAAAACAGGAATGAGTTTCCGTAGTGATGGGAAGGAAGGAGGAGCTAAATAAACAAAGACTGGGAAAAACAAAGGATGGTCCAGAGAGGGCCAGAAAGAGACAAAAGGGGTCCTTAAATTAGTGATGGATATGAAAAGGGTTAACTGTACCTACCATTACACTTTGCACAGATAAAAAGAAAAGTAGATATGAAAGGCACTATATACAGTGCATCCGGAAAGTATTCACAGCGCATCACTATTTCCACATTTTGTTATGTTACATACAGCCTTATTCCAAAATAGATTCAATTCATTTTTTTCCTCAGAATTCTACACACAACACCCCATAATGACAACGTGAAAAAAGTTTACTTGAGGTTGTTGCAAATTTATTAAAAATAAAAACTGAGAAATCCCATGTACATAAGTATTCACAGCCTTTGCTCAATACTTTGTTGATGCACCTTTGGCAGCAATTACAGCCTCAAGTCTTTTTGAATATGATGCCACAAGCTTGGCACACCTATCCTTGGCCAGTTTCGCCCATTCCTCTTTGCAGCACCTCTCAAGCTCCTTCAGGTTGGATGGGAAGCGTCGGTGCACAGCCATTTTAAGATCTCTCCAGAGATGTTCAATCGGATTCAAGACTGGACCACTCAAGGACATTCACAGAGTTGTCCTGAAGCCACTCTATTGATATCTTGGCTGTGTGCTTAGGGTCGTTGTCCTGCTGAAAGATGACCCGTCGCCCCAGTCTGAGGTCAAGAGCGCTCTGGAGCAGGTTTTCATCCAGGATGTCTCTGTACATTGCTGCAGTCATCTTTCCTTTATCCTGACTAGTCTCCCAGTTCCTGCCACTAAAAAACATCCCCACAGCATGATGCTGCCACCACCATGCTTCACTGTAGGGTCGGTATTGGCCTGGTGATGAGCAGTGCCTGGTTTCCTCCAAACGCGACGCCTGGCATTCACACCAAAGAGTTCAATCTTTGTCTCATCAGACCAGAGAATTTTGTTTCTCATGGTCTGAGAGTCCTTCAGGTGCCTTTTGGCAAACTCCAGACAGGCTGCCATGTGCCTTTTACTAAGGAGTGGCTTCCGTCTGGCCACTCTACCATACAGGCCTGATTGGTGGATTGCTGCAGAGATGGTTGTCCTTCTGGAAGGTTCTCCTCTCTCCACAGAGGACCTCTGGAGCTCTGACAGAGTGACCATCGGGTTCTTTGTCACCTCCCTGACTAAGGTCATTCTCCCCCGATCGCTCAGTTTAGATGGTCGGCCAGCTCTAGGAAGAGTCCTGGTGGTTTCCAACTTCTTCCAGTTACGGATGATTGAGGCCACTGTGCTCATTGGGACCCTCAAAGCAGCAGAAATTTTTCTGTAACCTTCCCCAGATTTGTGCCTCGAGACAATCCTGTCTCGGAGGTCTACAGACAATTCCTTTGACTTCATGCCTGGTTTGTGCTCTGACATGAACTGTCAACTGTGGGGACCTTCTATAGACAGGTGTGTGCCTTTCCAAATCATGTCCAATCAACTGAATTTACCACAGGTGGACTCTAATGAAGCTGCAGAAACATCTCAAGGATGATCAGGGGAAACAGGAGGCACCTGAGCTCAATTTTGAGCTTCATGGCAAAGGCTGTGAATACTTATGTACATGTGATTTCTCAGTTTTTTTTATTTTTAATAAATTTGCAAAAATCTCAAGTAAACTTTTTTCACGTTGTCATTATGGGGTGTTGTGTGTAGAATTCTGAGGAAAAAAATGAATTTAATTCTTTTTGGAATAAGGCTGTAACATAACAAAATGTGGAAAAAGTGATGCGCTGTGAATACTTTGTGGATGTACTGTAACAGGCAGACAGATAAATAGATAAATAAGGCACTATATGATAGATAGATAGATAGATAGATAGATAGATAGATAGATAGATAGATAGATAGATAGATAGATAGATAGATGTGAAAGGTACTATCAGATGGTGTGTGATGGTTCAGGATCAGCATGAGTTGCAATGAGATCTTTAGTATAAAATCATTTCCGACGTCTTTGTCACAGAAGGCTGGTAAGTTCTTTAAATCAATCATCACCGAGAAGAAGTTTTAAGCTGCCGACCTTCTTCACAATATCCACACCAGCACAGATGGGAGTGCAGTCGGCTTCATAGTCTTCATAGTCACCTCTTTGGCATTAACAGAGAGATTGCTGCCCTGGCATTGAATTACTCTTTTCTTTAAAGCCGTCTCTTGATTGTTGGTGAGCAGGCCTACCATGATGGTGTCATTCGTGGAGCCAGGGTTGTGAGGACATGAACATGGAGTACAGAAGGGGGATCAGTGCACTCTCCTTTTCCTATTTTAAAGATCAGTGTGAAGAGAGAGACTCAGCTAGTTCACAATTGCGAAGTCCAAAATTAATTTGCACAGAGGTGACACTTAGCTGCAAATGTAGGAGTTTGGTGCTGGGGGTAAGAGCAGTCCATCCCACCAAATAAGAGATATCTGTTAGAACTGTTCTCTTAAAGGTGCACATTTGTCACTTTGCAAGGAGAAAGGAACCCAAGATAATGTAACCCTTGTCACATTATTAAAAAAAGCTGCTATTTAATGAGTGATGTAAGCAGAGAGACTCTACCTACCATATCCTGGCTGAGACTCCTGTATGTCCATACTGCTTTGAAAGCCTTCAGCACAACACTAAGCCAGATGAGATGCTTGTTCATTGCCGGACATCGCCACCCTCATGCGCACACACTGGGCCAGTTTAGAGTTGCTAGCTAGTCTAATAGCACGGCTGAAGAAAATGGGTGGAAGCCAAAGAGAATTCCAATAAACTGGACCACACAAAAACAATGAACGGGCTGGGACTGGACCTCTCTGAAGTCGTGTGGCCGCAGTGCTAATCACTGTGCCACTATGCACCACAATAAAGAAATACTGTGCTTTAAACAAAGGGTTAACATACAAAAGTGGAAATTGTGACCAATGTTTCAAGTGCTAATGTCAAGTCCAAGGCTAATGCCCCCGACCGCCCCCCACTTTACCACTCGTTCTGTATAACGCACTCATAGGAGAAGGCCAGCCGACTGCACACTCTTTAAAAGGACAAACCCTGTCATCCCATCCTGCTGCTTTCGGGACTGTCACCTCATTCCACTTCTGGTTGCCTAGTTTACAAGTCTTTGCCATCTGCACTGCCTTAGGCTGCTTATCAAAAGCACAATAAAATAAATAAATAAATGCCGGCTATGGTGGCAGCAGGACGCCAGTAAATTAGCTGACAGAGGTCTGAGGCCTCGCTCCCCGCTGAATGAATTCTGCTCAGGAAGCCTGAAGACTCCTTGATTTGTCACCGTCGATAAATCAGTTTCCCTGAGCTCACGAGTGACACAGCAGATGCTGACCGCTGCAGGTTGTGACCGTGGATAATGGCCACTTCTCCCAGAGTAACTACATTATCTCGGATGAAGACACGGCCTGCAGTCAGCGACAGCTCTCCGACTCTCACCATTTAGCGCTGTGCTTGTGCTCAAAGCGGCAGGAAAAGGGTGATCCATACTTGGGGACAGTGGATGTATTGCGTAGGCTAAGCTCTCCTCCTTGTCATTTAGAGACCTTTAAGAATGGTCTCATTATAAAGCCACAGATAACTGAAATACTGAAAACCATCCACAGCACTCCTCCTTAAAATATGAACAGCCATCCTCAAGGATCAAAGAGTTTCATCAATTAAGTAAAACTCGTGCATTTGGGTTTTCTCTGTTTCTGCTGCTTTAATGTGTCCTCCATTCATTTAATCCCTTTCATCGCACAACTGCTCTATGGGTTGGATCTCTTAATTTAGAGCTGAAGAGGTTTCAGATGGCATTGTATTCCACAAGGTGGGTAGAACAAGGGAGAAATGTTTAAAATAACGAACTAGGTAGTTGGGTTACAAGCATATTTTATTTAACAGGAATTGCATATGAAGCCTTATAAGGCAACCGAAGGTTAAGCAGCACACAATCAATTATTATTATGCCTACTTTAGCTGTGCCAACCGTCTAAGACGAGTTGAAATCTAAACAATCAATGCAGACCCTAGCATTAACACTTGCAGTGCATCATCTATTTGAAGGTATTTTGTAATGCATGTAGTAATAAAATTAATTGCATTTGTCGCTCCAACAGATGGCACATCACAAGCGATGGTAGTAATAAAATGCATTTATTTAAATGTTTGGAGTGGCGTCATCTGTTACAATGACCAATGCATATGTCTCTGTTATATGCCAATAGCTTTGGAATTTATAAAAGCAATGTTGGTGTTTGTGATATGCCATCTGTTGGAATGACAGAGACACAACAACTGGACAGTTAGGATACATTAAATTACCATATTAAAATGTATTAATAAAATGCATTGTATTTGTCATTCCAACAGATGGTGAATCACAAACATTTATAGTAATAAAATGAATTACTTATAAATGTTTGAGATGCGCCATCTGTTGGATAGGAAGGATACATTAAACTACCACAGGACATGCAGGTGATGGGTGTAACAGAGCAAGATGAAGAAGACAAGAAGATATGGAAAAAGGTGATACGCTGTGGCAACCCCTAACGGGAGCAGATGACAGAAGAAGAAGATTAAAATGTAGCAATAAAATGCATTGCATTTGTCATTCCAACAAACAGCTCCCCATGAACATTTGTAGTAATGAATTACTACAAATGCTTGTGACACACCAAATGCTGGATTGGTAGGATACACTAAATTACTGTACTAAAATGTAGTAATAAAACACAATGCATGTGTCATTCCAACAGATGGTGCATCACAAACATTTGTAGTAATAAAATGTATTCCTTAAAATGTTTTGAGTTGTGTCATCTGTTACAAGGACCAATGCAATATTGTTTGCTTTGAGATTTGTAAAAGCAGCGCTGATGTTTGCAATATGCCATCAGTTGGAATGACAGAGACATAACAACTTGATAGGCAGGATACATTAAATTACTGTATTAAAATGCATTGTATTTGTCATTCCAAAAGACGATGTATCATAAACATTTATAAAAATAAAATGCAGTAAAACAAATGTTTGTGATACGCAATGTGTTGGATAGGGAGGATACATTAAATTGCTGTATTAAAATCTAGCAATAAAATGCATTGCATTTGACATTCCAGGGCATTACTGTACTTACACATGTTGGAGATGTGTCATCTGTTGGATGGTAGGATACATTTCAAGTTTCATATTAAAATGTAGTAATAAAACGCATTACATTTGTCATTCCAACCAACAGCACCTTATGAACATTTGTAGTAATGAATTACTACAAATGCTTGTGATGCACCATCTGTTGGAGTCGTAGGATGTCTTAAATTACCATATTAAAATTTAGTAATAAAACACAATGCATTTGTCATTCTAACAGATGTTAGATGTACCAAAGATACACATTTTAGGTACAAATGTTTGTGATGCACCATATGTTGGACTGGCGGGATATATTAAAATTTAGTAATAAAGCACAAATGTATTTGTCATTCCAACAGATGGTGCATCACCAACATTTGCAATTATAAAATGCATTACTACAAATGTTGGTGATGCACCATCTGTTGGATAGGTAGGATACATTAACGTGCTGCATTCGTTGATTAGTAACATGTCTACAATAGTTGCGTCCTTTAAAAAAGAGAATTTTGAGGGTCCCTTATTTGGGGACTTATTTTAGTAGTGTGTGCATCTGCTGAACTCTGCCACCCATCAATTAAGGAGCTTAACTGGACGCTTTAAGCTTTTACCCCATTTCTTTTTAGGTGCACACCAGAAGGAAGCTAAAAGTGGAGAGATGGGTTATGTATGATTAATTACAAAACTATCATGGACTGACCAGCCAAAGTATTTACAGGACAATAACTCCGCTCCTACAGACCCTTAACTGAAAATAGTAGACAATGCAGAAAGGCCAGACTTCACTGTGCCGGCGATTCTCTAGAAACAAAGAAAGCGGAGTGGTTGGCGATCACATCCACATTCAGCAGCAGTCACGGCGGGAGGTCCGGGTGGGACTGCAATCTTTAATGAAATTTGCACATTCCTCTTCACCAGGCTTGATTTACACACATCAAATAATGGTTCCATTTTTGCTGTGAATAAATAAGACAATTGCTAGGAGGGTTACTTTCCGCTGCTTACTCCAAATGTTTGTGGTAATCAGCTTCAATTACAAGCATAGCCTTCAAACCGGAGAGACCCCGTGAACGGCAGGTAACTCAACACTAATCAAGAAAATAAGCGAGAGAAAAAGAAAAAAAAAAACAGAGATGCAGGGTCCATCTGGGATTTGCTCGAAGCTGACACTATATCCAATTTTCCACACAGGTTCGCAACATTTATTAGTTTGAGTCAATAAGACGTCCCTATCACCACAGTCGGCATCCTCTGTAATTACTGTTTACACACAACTGGGCAGCGCAGCTCCTCAAATTGCACTTTCTGCCGTTTCAGACGACGGTCAAAGCCCACCCGCTGGGAATAAACGTGCTATTAGCTACCTGTGCAAGCACATCTGGCCCATCTGCATCCAATCTATCACGTTCGGTGGGCTCGATATCTGTCATCTGAATTCGACAATTATGAGATTTCACCTTAGGATTCTCTCCACAAGCAGGTGACCGCGGAAATGAAGGAGCAGTTGGTTCTGCAACTGAAGAGCTTTTCGGTGGAAATGTAAACCCTACCTCAGATTTAATTGGGGGATTTCAGTGATGAAGAAAGGACACAGTAGTGTGACTTAAGTATTTAAGAAGATGGAGTGGAAAGCTTAAGGCTGCACCACTTATTTACTGCGTGACTCCAAGTCAGTAATTTCACCTGCCAAGAATCCGATCACAAAACTATAAAAGCAATCTGCACTGGAGATTTAGAAGTTACTTTGGATAAATAAATATATGGGCTAGAGAGCGATGAGTGTGTAAAATAAACCAGATAAAGATTGGCTCTATCTGTGCAGTGTGGTCAGTACTGCAGACACTTCCAAGATCTCCATGCGTCTCTGTAGATTTTTTGGACGTCACAAAGAGGGGTACGTAAGTTTAGCGGGTGGCTCTGAATTTGCACTGTGGCTCAGTGTTTAGTGTTGCTCTTTCACAACTTAAAAGATGAGGGTTCAATTCCAAGTTTTGCCACAGTCTGTGTGAACTTTGCATGTCCCACTTATGTCAAGGTCATTTCTCTTCTGGGTTCTCAGGGCCTTCCTTCTACTTCTCTAAGAAGTGCGTGCAGAGTCACATTTGGCTCTAAAGTTTCCTGCTGCATCACTGGTTCAAGGTCTTGACTTGGGAATTAAACACCCAGCCTGACCACTCTGTGTTGGTTATCTCCAGACTATCCCATTTACATCTACATTTCTGTGTTTAGCAGATGCTTTTGACCAAAAGTGACTAACAAAAGGGGTCAACGTCATCAAGTAACATCAGTCTGGGGGACGGTTTGTAAACAAGTGTTACTGGAGAAAGTTGCAAAATTGATCAAAGGTGAAGATCTCTGATCATAATGCATTGTGACTTAGTGGTAAAGGCTTTGGACTTTACACCCTGAGGTTGTGAGTTCAAATCCCACTACTGACAACACTTGAAATGCCCGTTCTCCAACTGGAAAAACAAAAAGAACGGGTGGAGATCTGCTGCTTGACTCTATTGGTGCCAATCAGGGCTGTCTCAACATATGGGCACTGGCCGGGGCCCACAATGTTTCTGATGCCAATGTATGTTTCTGTTTTGCTATTAAAGCAAGGGTCCCAGCGTACTACTTTGCCCCTCTATGATGCTGTTAAGACAGCCCTGTTGCCAATTAGTCAACTCCACCTACTTGGACCGCCCATTGGAGTTAACTCCACCTACTTGGAGCTCCAGGCTGCAGACACATATATAAAACATTTAGGCACGACAGACAATTCGCCAATCACAAAACTGTACTCACTAGCGCCCACTCTTTCAGAAGGGTAAAATAACAGCCTTACTTCATGCTATGTGCCAATGTAATAAATAATAAAGAAATCCTTCTTTATATATAATACACTACCATGGCTGTTTGCTTGTCTGTCCAGAATTTTAAATCACTTGTAGCTCGCAAACAGTTTGAACTATGGACTTGAAATGTGGTACACATATACTATGTGATGTCTACTATCCGCTTCCGGAGTGACGATTGACCTCCAAGGTTATTCCTCTATTTATCCATCCATCCATCCATTTTCTAACCCAATGAATCTGAACACAGGGTCACGGGGGTCTGCTGGAGCCAATCCCGGCCAACACAGGGCACAAGGCAGGAACCAATCCCGGGCAGGGTGCCAACCCACCGCAGGACACACACACAAACACACCAAGCACACACTAGGGCCAATTTAGAATCGCCAATCCACCTAACCTGCATGTCTTTGGACCGTGGGAGGAAACCGGAGCACCCGGAGGAAACCCACGCAGACACGGGGAGAACATACGAACTCCACGCAGGGAGGACCCGGGAAGCTAACCCAAGTCTCCTAACTGCGAGGTGGCAGCGCTACCACTGGGTCACCGTGCCGCCCTGGGGGATTGTGTGTTGTTAATAATGTGCAGTGTAACGTGATGTTTAGTCTCCCACATACCTTCTGCTGAGATGTTGTGAATTTTTCCTCTTTGCTACTCTCCCATAAAGTTGTGACTGATGAAGCACCCAGGCAACAGTAGTTGTATGCACAGTCTCTACAATATTACTCACTGTAGCTTGTAACTCCGTCAGAGTTCTCATAGCTCTCTTGGCAGCCTATCTCACTTGTCTTCTTATTGCACAATCACTCAGTTTAGAACAAGGCCTTCTTTAGGCACATTTACAGCAGTGCCTTAGTCATTCCAGTTTTTAATAATTGATATAAATGGACTACAAGGGATGTTCAGTGACTTGGATATTTTCTTTTCTTGATTCCCTGACTTGTGCCTATTTATTGTTATTTTATTTTATTGTAGAATTAACTCTCGGCAGGGGCCAGCAGGGTGTCCTTCTCATCCCTACCACCTTCGCCGTCACTTCCCCTACCTCTTCATATCTTAAATCATTCTTGAGGCAGATTGAAGACTTAAGTGCCAGCTTAAGTGAAAAATTAAGGAAAATGTACTAAGCAATTGCAACACAAAACACGGACAGTTTTAACTCGAAAAGATACCGACAAAGAAGAGAAGACGCGGCCGCTAGGGTGGAGAAAAGAAGAGCTACTCAGGAAACAGCAAGCGCATCAGCCTCTGAGCAAACGAATGATAAACGTACAGAGAAAGAGGATGAAAACTAGGAATGCTCAAGTCAAGTGTACTCGCTGAACGTTATTGTGCAGTGCGCCGTTACTTGTAATGTATAAAGGGTCAAGTCAAGTAAGTGTATTCACTGCACATTATCGCCGTTACTGGTAATTAAATAAATACATAAAAAGAGAAAAGGCAATTATGATATTTACATTTTTGCATTCACATCATTATGTTTTTCTATTTGTTTTCACGTTTTACAATGCTCTTATTTCACTTTGCGCATCTATTTATTTAATTTTGTTCGAAATGTTTCTGCAGGGGCATCAATACCACGGCGTGGTATTGGAGGAAGTAATCCTGAGTGCTGCACGGCGGTGGTTGGCCCTGCCAGTCTCACTGTAGTGGTGGCATGTTTTTACTGGACTCGCTTCAGCTAACGGGGGTCGATCTTCGAACTAGACGCCCCATTCACGGCAGCCGCAGTCCCGCTGCGCGCCACCTTCATTGGCTCCATTTCCTTATTCCGTCTTTAATGGCTCGTTCCCAAACCAGCACTTTGTCACCGCTGCGCTGACATTTCGCTTCTAATACCGTTCGCATTCTCCATCTGATTAACAAATCAACAATCGCCTGTCAAGTAAATGACTAAATCAGCAAATACTGTATCGCTGATGACAGGAGAGGCCGAGAACACCAGTGATTTGCCGCCAGCCACTGTCATTTGTGAAATTGTGTATCGAATCCAATTTGCCGTTGGTTAAATTGTGCGCCACAAACCTCACCTGAACACGAAGCTCCCGCGCTTTACTGAAGAGGAGGGGAGTGCGGGGCCGGGGGTCTGTGCGCCCCTCGAGTCAACACGCAGGTGAGCCATGCTGAGGGCGACAATAAAACACAAAAATGGGTGCGTGTGGCCAAAAAGCAAAGGCAAGTGCGTAAGGCTTACCTCTCGGCTCTGTTCTAAATGACATACTTACTCGGTACACATACATGCAAGCTCGGTGATCTGTAACAATCATTTTAAATGACAGAAAGATAAATAAAATGCCTCCTGTATATAACAGAATGGAGTCTTTCTCTATTAGAAATGGAGCATGCTGTTCTTCATCTTCCAGATCCATCCATCCGTCATTCGCCAGAATCCCACAGTCTGTCCTTATCGTTCCATCTTTGGCATTGGAGGTCCTTTGACGTGTCTTCATTACCTCTGAATGGGAACGCTGACCGCCTGCCTGCCTGTCTTTATAAATCTTCCAGCAAAAATATCAGCATTAGCCTTCTAGGCAGGTAGCTCGCCCTAATGGCTAAGGCACTGGACTGTGAACCGCAAGGCTCACTGTGCGTCCGTGAACAACGCAACTCGGCTGTCTCAATAAGGCGTCTTTAATGGCACTGTTGTCCCAGAGAGCCAATTTGATATGCAAAGAAGCTCTCCCCAAATGAAAATGGTTCTTTGTCAAGCGATGGTTCAACGAGGAACCGCAGGCACTTTTCATCAGCATATTAAAGTTGTTCTAAGGAGCTTTCAAAAGGTTCCTAAGATATGAACAAAACAGAAATATTTAACATATTGTAGTGACCCGGCAGCCAGCGCTGGCGGCGTGATGCATTGTGGGTAATTTATGTAAAAGCATTGTGGGTAATTTATGTAAAAGCTTATTGTTGTGCTAAATTAACAAGGTAATCGAATTGTGTGTCCTGATGTAATTGTTGTATGTGTTTGTGCTCAACTGGTGGGGTGGGTTTGGGTTATTGCCGTCCGGGGTTGTTAAATTGTAAATAGTTACCATCAATGAGAAAGATGGCTTCGTTAATGACCTTGGCAATGGCTATGCAATGAGTTTGAGCTTTGTTTTCTGACTATCTGCTCTAATAAAGACATACAGCAGGACAGAGCTGTGTATTGCTAAGATTTCATCTAAGCAATTATTGCCGAGACACTCGGAGTCGTGCGGTGTATGGGACACGAGTGCTTGCTACTTAAAGAGCTGGGTACAGCTGCGTGCATAACGCTGGCAGTCCGCTAGCCGACAGCTTAAGAGAAGTGCATGGCAGAATTCGGCTCTAAAAACTTTAAGACTCAACCACGTGTCGCTACAATATAGTAAGCGACCAGATCAAGAAAACCTGAACTGTTACTGTGTGCACTGAGGGTCCTTTTAAGAGCACAAATCTCTTACCATCTCTTTATATGTTACAGATCTGCCAGTTCTTCTCTGTGGATCAGAAACATGGATGCTGCTCCAAATGGACCTAAAGAAACTCGAGGTATTCCAATCACAATTCCTCTGGCAGGTCCTGAACGTCTCGCTCCATGATCACATTACCACAGAAACCACCCGGTCAAGATGGGTGCTGAACCCACCACTAGAAGAACCAATTGAGCTGCAGAGGCTGAGGGGGTTTGTCCATTTGTGTAGGACGGGCCCAGACCACCCACCGCACAGACTCCATTGAAAGGCAACACCCGGCCTAGTGGAAGATCCAACAAACTGCACTGAAGAAAATAGGGAGCAATCAAGTGCTAGAGAGGATCGGAAGATCCAGCGCCTTGACCTCGACATTCACCATGGAAAGGTGTAATGAGCAAAGACCAAAATCTTGCAGCACACTGCTTGTTTGGCCCAGGTTCTTTCTGGAATTTTTATGTGAATGGTGTTTTTGGGAACCATCTCTGGCAACCAATCAGGCACCTTTATTATTAGGAGTGTACAACCCAGTTCTGATTAAATTCCCAGTCCGATTCAGCAATATGCAGCCTATTTTGACAGCGCTTAGATCAAGGTAGGCATTAGCCATAGGCAGGACACAAGTCCATCCTGACATACACATCTTCATAGAGTACCTTGAGACAAATCTTCAGAAATGGGGGAGACGAACATAAAAACTCCACTTGGGCAGTAGCTGGATTCAAACTCGGGACTGTCGATCCATGAAGCAAGCTGCCACAACCACTGAACCACCTTACAGCTCTGTTAATAGCCCCTCAGAAGATGGTGCTGGTCTGTAAAGCACAAGGCTGCCAGTTCAACCCCCCACCTTTGAATCAATGTGTGACCCGGAGTGAATCACTGAACCTGCCACAAGTATGAAAACAAATGTATGATACCTGTGAAAGACTTGAACTAATTTATTAACACCCAGGGGGACAAATAAAGTTCTACTAGGAAAGAAGGTACTGCAACATAATAGAAAGATCAACACCCACTTCTGACTAAGCGTGTGACCCCCAAGTGAATCACTGAACCTGCCAGAAGTGTGAAAACAAATCCGTTGTACCTGTAAATGACTTAAAATAATAGCCACTAAGAAAAAAGGGACTACAGCATAACACAAAGCTCAACAGCCATCTCTGACAAAGGGTGTGTGAGACCCTGAGTGAGTCAGTGAATCTGACAGCTCACACATTACAGAAACGCTGAAGCAGTTACAGGCAGTGTGCCCCCTAGTGGCTGAGGCATTAGATTGTAAACCACAAGGTTGTTAGTTCAATCCCCACCTCTGACTCGCAGAGTCATTGCAGCTCCTAAGCAAGTCACCAGACGTGAATGTGCTCACATCGTAAAAATATGGAAACAATTCCAGCATACTGATAAAGAGACCAGGCCTGTGATTATATTAAGCAGTAGAAAAATTATAATGTAAAATTAGGACAGTGAGTGAGACAATGAGACTGCAGTATTCACAGCACAGAAATATGAAAACAATTCTACTACACACGTAGAGCGGCTTGACACTCTGGAAGGCACTTTATAAAGATATGAACCTGATTTGCTTTGTCATCAAAAGTGAGTCAGAAAATCTGCCACTGCTCACATCATAACAAATGTGAAAAGGACTGCATTATCATATAACTGTATCATATTGTAAGCAATTATGATTTATTTGCCAAGATGGAAGCAAAATATGCCCCCCAATGGTTAGGGCTTTGCACTGTAAAGCACAATGTTACCAGTCCAATCCCCTCCATGGACTCCTAGTGGGACACCAAGTGACTTCTGGCACCTGCTGGTGCTCACTTTGTACATGTCAAAGAAATATGGTATATAAGGAGTTACGAAAGGCGCTATAAAACATTACCACCACTGTCTTTCTCTGTGGTGCTAACTGCACCACTAAACTTTGCAAAATGGCCAGGATAGGTTATCCATCCATCCATTTTCTAACCCGCTGAATCCGAATACAGGGTCACGGGGGTCTGCTGGAGCCAATCCCAGCCAACACAGGGCACAAGGCAGGAACCAATCCTGGGCAGGGTGCCAACCCACCACACAGGATAGGTTAATGTACTCTTAAAAAGTTTTGTCATGTTAGCTACTATAAAGGGCTCTGCATAAAATTACAAAGGTTCATCATCAGCCCAAACTCTCTGTGTGTGATCCTGGTCATGTTACCTCATCTGCTTGTGTTCCCGTAAAGCCTGCTTCACTGACTCTGCCGTTATTTTCAAGGCGCCTTTCTCACCTCCTGTCAGGCTTTATACTTGCCGTCTTTCAAAGCGACTCTCTCATACTGGCACATACTCCTTCACTCCTCCTTGTGCATCTCACACTCGCACTTCTTCATTTGTCGCATCACCAAAGCCAACTGACCAATCACACCAAAGCCAAACTGACCAATCAGATTGCTCGGGAGGACTAGACATACAGACCATAGTGTTTTATTATATAGTACTTTATAGTTCTGTATTTAACCAGCTGCCTGGAATGGCATTCACTATATCAAGGCGCTACATCCACAAAAAGGTCTTTATTCTACGACAGACGTGAAATGTACTGCTATTCATTACAAAGTCCATCAATCTATCAGATACCCCAAAATATCCAACAGCTCTGCACTATCTCTCCACTCTCTGACAACTAACATCCAGCAAAAACTCCATTTCTCGGATGAGCCATCTTCTCCATGGAGTCTAAGCAGCGCCCATCAGCTGCAAACCGGAGGCCTTCAGATTATAAAGAAGCTGTCTCATCTTAGTGAACTTCCCACTCTATGCATGGGGCATCATCTCAGGTTCTCGACATGCTCATAGACCATTACACTCCACAACCTTCATAAAGTGCTTTTTCACATTTACAGTGCACTCTGAAGGTTTCTTCCATTGTATCGGGACTACACTTTAATGTTAAAACTCACGCCCAAGTGCACATTACCCCCACTGGATTTATAAACTGCCGTTCTCTTTCATATTCAGTGATTTTCCTGGTTTCACGTCACTCACATTCTGGTCTGCCTTGGACTCTTTTGTGATTTATGCATCGGCCCTGGCCTGCATATTATCAAATAATCAATACACCCTTCGGTTCTTTTTGTTCTGTAAAGCGATTTACGACTGTGCACATGTAGCCAAGTGCTTAGTGGGAGATTTTTTTTACGTATGCAGTTGGTGAACCGCCCCAAAATCAGCCCTCTGTGTGTACAGTGGATTCACAAAGCCTCTCTACACACTCGATTGTGCTGCAGGTCTATTTATAAATGGACAAATTTGCCACTTTCGCCTTTCTTTTCAGATAGAGTACAGCTGTTGGGGTATCCAATTTGGCAGAAACAGCCAATGTACCCATTTCAATTTAAATCAACGACACAATAAAGTGTGAAGGGCTCTGAATACTGTCTGAGTGCACTGTATATGGTTCATTTTTTCAGGTTCCCTCCCTTGTTGCTGTAGGGCATCAGTTAATTGTTGCACCTCAGGAACGCATACATCTGCTTGTTCTGTGAAGGCGTCAAACGCGATGGGAGCACCGACAGGGTAACACGTGGTCTTCAAGGTCTGTCTCTAGCTCTTTATACTTTAGATTTCATTGGAGTATTTACTTTTTTTTATATAAAAGCCATTACATTTAATACAGTATACAGTGTTTTGTTTTTAAGACTCTTTATTTTATGTTATACTAGGGGGCTTCACCACCTTCTTGCTTCGCTCGCATACATGAATTTCACTTTCACCAAACAGCAAATCTTTTAATTCTCACGGACAGGCCTCTTCATTGGGAAGAAACACGACTTTTCCCTGATGGCAACACGAATTAGACGATCTACAAGTCTCTGACTTAAAGTTTAAATCCGAACAATATATTCGCTCTCTTTAATAGTAATAGTCATAAGAGTAATAATTTCTGTTTGTTTGCGCTAATGCGATCTTTACTATCATTTTTCTGAGACTTTCGAATTTTTGTACTTTCTTTATCTCTAACCTGCTCTGCATATGTATCGTGCCAACGTTTTTGAATTCTCTACGATATTCTACTTTGTCATCTACTCTTTGTCTTTTACTTCGGGCCCCAGGCGTGGTTAAATCTCTGTGCACAAAGTCTCATCTCGTGGGACGTGAAAGTGTCTCTCTTCAAAAGATCACGTCTCGTCGCAGGATAAAAAGTCTCATCTCCCGAGATTTATTATAATAGAGAGAAATGGTTTAAGACCATTGTGCAGAAATGAGTATAGCTCAATGAGGGTCTTAGGAATAACACTTGCAGGAACGCAACAACAGATGAGTCTAATGAATCATCACACAGGCGACCACCAGATAACTGACGATTAAGGGTGGTATTTCACAAATACAATCCCCTCCAATGCAATGCTGATAATAATGACACTGCATGGAAGAGACAAAGGACGTCATTTCTTTACAAAAAAAAGGCTCAAGGCTACTAGAAAATTTGTAAAGCATTGCTAGTCAGTCGGAAATTCAAAAAGGATGGACATGTGGCAGACTCTCAGAGAAGCTAACACCCTGACATGAGCATCTTATGATAAGAAGAGTTGAGGGAACAATCGCCATGCAAGTGCAACATCACAGTGAAAGCCAAACTGGGTGACTGTTTCCGCTGACACAACACAACGAACGCTGCAGAACGGCCACTGCTAAAGCCCATGTCCAGAAAAGCCCCTGTCAGGGTGCCCATGTTGACAAAAGTGAAGACTGTTGGGACATTATACTTTGAAGTGATGAGGTGAAAGGTGAAACTTTTTGGAACTGATGACTTCCAAACATCTCAAGGGCGAGTTGTATAATGAACTATACCTGGCAGGCACCCACAGTAAAGAACGGTGGTAGCAATAATCTTCTGTGGAGTTCTACGAATAGTGCAGGTGTCGAGGGAATTGCACTTCATTGATGGCATCATGAATTCACAGATGCACTGCGAAAATACTGAAGGAGTTGATTACACCATATCTCGGTACTCTGGGTCACCAGGCACTCTTTTAACAAGATAATGACCCAACACAAACATTCAAGGCCACTGCTACATTTCTGAGGAGATACAGGGTGAAAGTGAGTCAGTGGCCAAACATGTCACCCGACCTCCACCCAACAGAACACTTGTGGGGAGTTCTGAAAAGACGGGTTGTGCATGATTAATAATAATAATAATAGGTAAAAGCGAAAGGAGATCAAAATATGGACATAAGTGATATGACAGAAGTATGTAGATATTGTTTGGCTTTAAACTTTAAGTCGCAGACTTGTAGATCGTCTAATTCGTGTTGCCATCAGGGAAAAATAGTGCTTCTTCCCAATGAAGAGGCCTATCCGCAAGAATTAAAAGTTTTGCTGTTTGCGAGCGGCAGAGACGCAAAGTTTCTGGCCCATAGCGTAGGCGGGGGGTTGGCGGGCGAAGCCCCCTAGTTGTTAAATAAAATCCAGTTTTGTTTGTTATACTGACACATCTCATTTGCAACCAATAAACCAGATTTGTTGGGCTGTTTTACGGAATAGAAAGTATTCATTCTAAAGGGAGATGGGTGAATTTTCTGAAAAATCCTTCAAGATGCACTCATTTATTCCGAGTACCATATAATGTAATGTTCATGTCACGACGTAATGTGAACACTGAAGGAGAGTCAGACAGGAGTCTGGTGTCCAATGTGATGCCCGTCTTCTTCTGTTTCATAGAAGACCCCAGTTTGACTGCTGTCTGCCTTTCTCTTTTAAAACATCGCACATAACGCAGACGGCAGGCCGAGAGCGGCCTACTACACATCCATCAGAAGTCATATTATTATTGAGTATTGGTTGCTTGTAGAAGTTAACAGAAGAGCACACATGCTTTTCTAAAATCTAAGCACTGAAGCAGCGACTGCAATTAGAAACCAGTCACGTAACCTACCGACTTAACAGCTCCATCCAGGCAATTAACCACAGTGCAAAGTTATTAGTAGCAAACAACAAGAATGAGTTACCAGGAGCACAAAGTATCAGTTTCAGGTATGTGATTAACTGGAAAACACTTTAATTACAGACAGCAAAATAGACTAGTGAATACATCAGTGTTCAAGGTGGGCTTGCTCCTGCATCCAATAATTCAGGCCGTACAGTACGCATCATGTACGTTTCTAAGATATGAGAGTCCATCTCCGTCTGTCTGTTACTGACAAGGCACATCCATCGAGAACTGCCAGGGGCAGCATATGCAAATTCAAATGGCACAGAAGGAAAAAGATGCTACTTGCACCCTGCCTGCCAACTCCTACCATTAGGAATTTACTGTGGGAACGAGGGCACAAATGGCAGCAGGCATCGGCAGCCAACGTAGTTGCCAATCCTGGCAGACAACAGCACTGACGTCATGTGTACAAAACCCTGCCTCCCATTCCAATGAACCTCATTCTGCCCTGAACAAACTCATTTCACCGTGAACTCCGGGCACCTTTGCACTTTTGTGTAGGTGTCCGCATTTCCACAATTAGGCACAGTAAGCTCCGCAGGCAGATGGATGGAAGATGATGGAAGCTGCCAGTCACGACAGTTGTGAA